>NW_007744140.1:0-4829 GCF_000696425.1 Galeopterus variegatus
GAGGCTTATAAGCTAGGATGGCTCCTCTGCCTGTGCTGTCAGCTGGGATTCAATGTGAAGACCTCTGAGGACTATGATCACTGAAGGTAAATGTCTGGTGGAACTCCGCTGCCATGGGGAATTTGTCAGTTATGACATTCCATATGATTATTCTGCATACTATTTAATCATTATTTTTGGCATTCTGTAATTGTATACATTTGAAGTAGTCTTTTATCTTTTCAACAAAGCAATATTATAGTCTATGACAATTAAATACCATATGTTAAATCTTAGTGGTTCTGTTTCTATTTGTTGTTTCCACAGAATCCCATGTTTGGCACCTTGTTTCCTTTTGTGCTGGTTATTATTTTTCACTGTGTGCTGGTTATTAGTTTTGAATAATTAGTGGTAGGAATAATTGAGGCTTGGGTTGTTTGCGTATTCAGTTCACCCTGAGGCACCACCTGTCCTTGACCATTTTATATTCAAATTCAAGGTTTAAGTTTCCCTAGACCTCCAGGGCTGCTAATCTGTGCGAGGATTGATTACTTAAGGTTTCCCCTTATCCTGAGGATATACATGAAGTGTGTAAATCAGACTTCTCACAGAGACATGCCCTAGGCATTGACTTGTGCCCCTCTAATCCCAAAAGAGCACTAAATCCACAGTCTGAGTTGGTAATGCTTTCTTCTGACTTGTCAATTTCTCTCATGGTAAAACGTTTTTGAGTGTTTTGTCTACTTTGGGTTCTCACACTTTCTTCTGAGGAAATTTCTTATTACTTTTTAGGCTCCAGTGTGATATTTAAGATGTACTTAACATTTTATAATCTGTTTTAGTTGTGCTCTCCATAGGATTGATTTAAATGACCAACTCTGCCACTGATGGAATAGAAGCAACAAAGACATGCCAGTGAGTAGACGATTATACTAGCACAGCTATACACAAGTAACACCATATTTAACATGTATATTCTCAACACTTGTTATGTTTCTAGTGAGACTTGCACTGACCCTAGTGATGTCCCTGCCCCTGGGACATCAACCTTCCATACACTGCTCTACATTTTTTTCTCCATAGAACTTATCCATTCTAATAGTCTGTATCACTTACTTTTTATTTTTATTGTCTGACTCCTGTGCTAGTTCCATGAGGATAGGCATTTTTGGCTGTTTGTTATTTATGTTCCCTAGATGTTGGGACAGTGTCTACATTATAAGAATCATCAAATATGATCTTTGAGTATGTAAAAGAATGAAATGATTAATACTCTATGTTTCTGGCAGTTGAAAGTTGGAATTTGTCTGAAACATAAAAGAGGGGATGGGAGAGGGAAATAAATCTGGTAGTGGTCAGCATATGGAGGCTGTTTAAGCAGTCAGAATTTCAGGAGAGAGACAGTTCAGTCCACTCGAGCTTCCTGAGTAGGAAGTAGGTCTCTCCATGAACAAATTACTCAAAAGTTTGTTCTTCACAGTCACAATGTCAGACTACCAGCTAGATTTTCTTCTTGGAAATTATTGCCTGTTTTTGTCCCACTCAGTCCTGAGGATTCCAGGAACCCTGCTCATTCCCACAGAGGAAGTCACATATCTTGACCTGAGAGAGGAATTCACAGGTCACTCAGGGGCATCTCATCCTATTTTTCTCTGAGATCCCTACAACCAGGCTGGAGACAGACAGCAGAAGAAGAGACCATAATGTGGGTCCATAAAGCTCGTCCTCACCAGATAACCTTTCTGGAAGAAGAATATCTCTAGCAATTATACTCTCTGATTACACTTTGTCATTCCCTCACAGAATGTACTCAGTCATAATTACTGTCATCAGGTATATCTCAGGATAAGATGCTATTGAAACCTTTCCAATCTCTCCCTATCCCCTTCTCCCTCCCCCCTCCCACTTCTGATAACCCTAGATTTCTTCACTCCCTCTGAAAGAGTAATGGTTGCTCTGCTGATTTGTTCCCTAGATGATCTCTCCAATGCTGAGAAGTGTGTTCAGGTGCCCCAATATTATCATAGAGCAGATGCTTCTTCTGTCACTCTGGAATGGACTTTGTGGAGAGAGACATCCTCTTCTTTTCCTTGGTCTCTGCTGGTAACTCTCCTTGTGTCAATGCACTCCAGTGGCTGGTGGGCATTCTGTGTGGTTGTTGTGATGTCTAGCCACTTTCAGCCATGGTTACTGTGGTAGCTATGGTGGGCAACCCACATGGAAGTGTTGTTTTTGGCATGCTCCTTGGCACTGGCAGTGTGCTTGGTTGTGGGAGGGGGGAGTTCAGTCCCCAGATCCATGCGTTGGTCCCCCAGATGGGCCCTGAAGCACTGGCAGTGTGCCTGGTTGTGGGAGAAGAGGTCTGGTCCCCTGGTAGTCCCCAAGGGGCAGGTGGTATGCCTGGGCTGAAACTAGTTTTTTGTCCTTTGCTTATTTCTAAAATGGGGGAACTTCCTGTGGGAACCAGTACTTGAGCTGTGTGGTTGAGCAAAATTGCTGCTTTGCTGCTACTTTCCTTGGGAAGGCTTTTTGTGCAACTCAGGGTTTAATGGTTGATCTTATAAGTACATCCAGCTCTCCAGAGACCCAGTGCACCTAGGTTGTGTAGAAACTCTGATCTGAGCCTGAGTNAATATCTCTAGCAATTATACTCTCTGATTACACTTTGTCATTCCCTCACAGAATGTACTCAGTCATAATTACTGTCATCAGGTATATCTCAGGATAAGATGCTATTGAAAATGGATGCAGTCTTAAGAATTTGGAAGTAGAGTAAATTCAACTTATACCAATAAAGACTTTAAAAAAATAAATATGAATATGACTTCACATAATTTTTCACAGAGTATTTTTTCATGTGAACCAATTTGTTTTCCTTTCTTTTTTTGTTGTTGTTTTTTGTTTTCTTTTTTTCCTTTTTTTTTCTTTTATTGAATATAATGGCTACACATATTTTGGGGGTTCAATGTTGACATATGTTGATCAAATCAATATTACTAGTATGTATATTGCTACAAATTGTACTTATTCTTTATGCCACCTTTCCAATCTCTCCCTATCCCCTTCTCCCTCCCCCTCCCACTTCTGATAACCCTAGATTTCTTCACTCCCTCTGAAAGAGTAATGGTTGCTCTGCTGATTTGTTCCCTAGATGATCTGTCCAATGCTGAGAAGTGTGTTCAGGTGCCCCAATATTATCATAGAGCAGATGCTTCTTCTGTCACTCTGGAATGGACTTTGTGGAGAGAGATATCCTCTTCTTTTCTTTGGTCTCTGCTGGTAACTCTCCTTGTGTCAGTGCACTCCAGTGGCTGGTGGGCCATCTGTGTGGTTGTTGTGATATTTAGCCACTTTCAGCCATGGTTACTGTGGTAGCTATGGTGGGCAACCCACATGGAAGTGTTGTTTTTGGCATGCTCCTTGGCACTGGCAGTGTGCCTGGTTGGGGGAGGGGGGAGTTCAGTCCCCAGATCCATGCCTTGATCCCCCAGATGGGCCCTGAAGCACTGGCGGTTTGTCTGGTTGTGGGAGAAGAGGTCTGGTCCCCTGGTAGTCCCCAAGGGGCATGTGGTATGCCTGGGCTGGAACTAGTTTTTTGTCCTTTGCTTATTTCTAAAATGGGGGAACTTCCTGTGGGAACCAGGACTTGAGCTGTGTGGTTGAGCAAAATTGCTGCTTTGCTGCTACTTCCCTTGGGAAGCCTTTTTTGTGCAACTCAGGGTTTAATGGTTGATCTTATAGGTACTTCCAGCTCTCCAGAGACCCAGTGCACCTAGGTTGTGTAGAAACTCTGATCTGAGCCTGAGTCTTTTCATCAAACTGCACCCCATGCAATTCTATATTCCTGACCAGGCTCTTCTGAGTGGCCCTGTGCCAATTGCCCCAGCCTTACAGCAGCTGCAGCATGAAATGTTTAGAGCAGTTTTTTCTTTCTCTCATTGGGGATTCTCCTGCTTTCATGCACTCTGTAGGTCTCTACACTTCTTCCCCTGATCTCTAGTGGCCCCGGCTTGGCTGTTGTTCCTTTTAATAGTTGTTAATTGATTCATTTGTGGGAGAGAGTGATGCTGCGGACTGTCTATTCTGCCTTCTTGACCAGAAGCTCCAGTTTGTTTTTCTTAATTATAAATTTATGTAACTTTATTAAAGGTAACTAACTACAGGCCTGTGATTTACTATTTGATATCTGAAAATCCACTCCCTACTTATACTAACAAAAAAGCTCCAAATAGGGTAATGATATATGGAAAGATATATTTCTATCTCAGGCACACAGTTTCTTTTTATTATTTTATCTATGGAATAATATTATTTGAGTCCTACAAAAATAACAGACATCATGAAGCAAATATTTTTCTACCAAGTTCTCTCTTCAGGGCCCCCTTAATCTCCTTGTTTCTGAAACTATAGATAAGGGGGTTCAACATGAGAATCACTACCATGTAGAACACAGACACCACCTTGTTCTGATCTGTTGAGTAGCTGGACTTGGGCATCACATAAATGAATGTAATGGTCCCATAGAACAGAGTGACCGCAGTGAGGCGGGAGGTACAGGTCGAGAAGGCCTTGTGACGCCCCTCGGTGGAGTGCATCTTCATGATAGTGATAAGGATGTAGATGTAGGAGACGGCTATGACAAACACTGTGGCCACGATGATGGAACCAGAAGAGATGGATGGAATTATTTCAGAAGAGAAATCATGAGAACATGAAAGCTTCAAAAGTGGTGAATAGTCACAGAAAAAGTGATTGATTTTATTTGGCCCACAGAAGGACAGACTTAATAAGCAGCCGACGAATGCCCAGGCATTCACACACCCACCTAGATAGGATGTCCACACTAAGAG
>NW_007744140.1:5976-8267 GCF_000696425.1 Galeopterus variegatus
AAAAAACAGATGGATATTAAAATGGAAGAAAAAATACTATGATTTGCATACTTATTTTAACAATAGCTATTGTAACAATGTAACACCCATATGTAAATTTAGGAGGATTCTTTCATTCTCAATACCTCAGTAAGACTTGGAAATATAAATGTTCATTGTTGTAAAGTCAGGAATACTCAGAAAAACTCTTTTCGTTTTTTTAACTTAACACACTCAACTTATATCATGTGGTTGGTTAGACATTCTGTGAGAAACAGTCTCTCGCACGAGCATGTCCCACAGATGGCCCCAAGATTATATTACAAACCCAGTGACTGAAACTTTTTAAGCCAAAGACATGATCAAAGGAAGGCAGAAATGTCAGAATGGGCCAAGACCCATGGAATAGAGCAGCTGTTCAAAAGTATGTCTGAGCTATCATCTCTCGTGTGGAAGAAAATGAACAGTCTTTATGAATCTTGAATTCAAAGCAGAGGCCAAAGAGATGAGCTGCATGCTAACCCAAAAGACCAGGAAGAGGTAAGTAGCTCAGGTGTGGGATGTGGTCCCCACCCAAAGGTCTCACAATTGAAGAAATTACAACCAATATCAAGAAAGTTTGACCAGAGGCAGGAGGTAGGGTAACTTGGTCAAATCATGAACAAGTAAACAGAGAAAGACTGTGTTTCAAGAGAAGAGAGGGCACCATCTCAGGATCCAGTTATCCAATATTTCATAGTGATCCAACCAAGGGAAGAGAACGCATTGATCAGGTTACTCCCGGAAAGCTCCACAGATGCCTGACACTGCATAAGCTGGGGTTGGGTTGCTAACAGAAGGTTCCAGCCTCCTGTATCCCACAGTATCCAGCCCCATCTGAACAGTACCTGTCTGATAAAAATCACACCTGTCTGTCAGCTTCTGGAAAGCTCTCTCCCATACCAACTTTCTTGAGAAGAATTACGAAAAAGCAACAAAAGCATGAAAACTTTCTCCTAGTGAACAGGATGCCCACCTACAAAAGGCCCTAGAAATAATGCACCCATTTCCCTCATTTTACAAAGTTATAAACTGAAATCTAAAGAAGTTAGGTAACTAATTTTAGGTCGAATGGCCTTCTGGTAAATAAGCTCAGATGAAAATCCATATTCTTGGACTCCTAATTCATTACCATCTTTATATTACACAAATCTTTCCTATAATTTCTAGAGAAAAATGTAGAATATCAGAACGTATACCTGGTTCATTGTGTGTTCAAAAAGATTTTTTAATTTTATTAATATATAAATAATATCTTTATTCTTGAAATAGTGACATTGCAATCCAGTAATTCATATAAAGATGTGACTTAAGATAATGACAATTCTGTGAGGAAGGTGGTAAAGAGTCTCCCTCAGTGCCCAGAACTTAGGGAATTGATGGGCCCCTGTTTTTAGCTGAACAGTTATGGGTGCTTGATAGACAAGGAATTGGATTTAACTAGGATTTTCTTTTTCATTCTTTCTTTTCTTTTCTTTCTTTCTTTATTTATTTATTTTTCAGAGCATCAGAAGGCATAGATATTGCCTTTGAGGGTACTTGCAAGGTAGAGAGTAAAACAACCATTGCATTTAAGCTAGGCGAAGATGAAGTGAGTACATGAAATGGGTAAAATCAACAAAAAGTTACTAGACTCCACAAAGGACTGAAGCTTTGCTGTAATTATTCTACGAGGGAGAATGTGATAAAAAGGTAGGAGATGGTTGTAGTTGTGGTTTAAGATGCTTAAAAATGAGATTATGGAAAAACTGCAGTTATTGGTAAATGTTAATGTCTAAACGGTGAACTCTGACAATGGGAGTGACTGGCTTTGGTAGGGAGGAAATCAAGATCGTTGGGGGAGAGGTCAAGAAATTAAGAGGCAAGGAGTTTGGAAGGATCTTCTACAAGTATGTGAAAATATTAAAACTATCAGGAACAGTAGCAAGACTAGTGTATAAGAGAAGGGGAGAGAGCCAGAGCCAAAAATTTTCCAAAGATAAGGAGAGATGACTCTAGCCAGTAGATAGTTGCAAAAGGAGGAGGAGAGACCAGGAGGATTGATTAGTACATGAGATGACGAAAAACACAGCTGTGGGTGTTTGTCTGTAGGAGGGAGAGAGACTGTGTACAAGCAGCAAGGGAAAGGCCCACCACCAGGCCCAGCGGTAAGAGCGGTGAGAGAAAAATCATCCATCACTTGAGAAGGCTACAGAGAAAAGATTGTCTTCATGGAAGGGCCAAGTACCTGTTGAAAATGATAGTGAAGAGAATGGAATGTTCAAAAGAGGTGT
>NW_007744140.1:8506-17285 GCF_000696425.1 Galeopterus variegatus
AGGAGAGATGACTCTAGCCAGTAGATAGTTGCAAAAGGAGGAGGAGAGACCAGGAGGATTGTTAGTACATGAGATGACGTAAAACACAGCTGTGGGTGTTTGTCTGTAGGAGGGAGAGAGACTGTGTACAAGCAGCAAGGGAAAGGCCCACCACCAGGCCCAGGGGTAAGAGCGGTGAGAGAAAAATCATCCATCACTTGAGAAGGCTACAGAGAAAACATTGTCTTCAGGGAAGGGCCAAGTACCTGTTGAAAATGATAGTGAAGAGAATGGAATGTTCAAAAGAGGTGTTGAAGACATTTGGCTGATAACTGTGAGTACCAAATGACACAGGGAATGTGCTTCAAGAGCTAAAAGAGATGAAAACTGGACTTCTTGCTTCAAGAGAAGACAAGAGTTCTTGAAAATAACATTTCTTAGCTCCATTTGAATAAAGATGACATTCTGAGAGAGAATAGCGAAGATAATACAAAAGATGAGCATATGTTTTTGTGGTGTCATTAATAGCTGACTGAGCAGAAGGGAGAACAAATACTAATCCCCAAACTGTGAATATTGTGCGGAAGGGGTTATGGGCAAGCAACTCTGCTAACCTGGATTTACTGAACAGTTTGGATGTAGTCCCAGCATCCCACCCAGGGAAAAGTTATTCCCATTGGAGAATTACAAAACAATGAGGATAACTGGTAGATAAAATGAAGAATCAAAGATCCTGGAGTAAAGAAATATCACATCCCAGTGACGGTCATTTCTGATATTACTACAGTCGTGACTTCACAGAGACCCATAATTGCCAGTGGCAGTCTTTGTCAATTTTCAGGGAGTAAGTCCACCTCAGGGACGTTATATAAAGTTGGCTGAGACTTTTCACCTTTACCTGTGCCTATTACTTCATACAGGATTGCGAAAAAAAAAAAAAAATGGCTACAGATAGAGAACATCTCACTAGGATGGGACAGAATGAAAATCAACAGGCTTTATCCAAAATGTTTAAGCTGAACATGAGAGACATGAGAGAAAAATTCACCAAATGAGAAATTGGCTTTTTGAAGGACAGAAAAATTCTCATGGAAATAAAAATAAAATGTGGGCATCCTTAGTCATAAATATGAGCAAATATTTGAGAATACGTATTTGAATCTGTATTTGCAGGATCTAGTGACTTTATAAAAAAAACAGGCTTTATTAGTAGTAGAAGGTGAGATTATAACATAGAAAAACCAATATAGACTAAGAGGCATCAGAAATATGGAGAAGGATATCGCAATGGCTGCTACAAAAATAGGGCAGCCGAATAGCACTGTTAATTGGGTAAGTATATGAGTAGAGAGGAGCGGAAGACACAGGAGACTTAAAGAGGATGCAGGAGCATAAGTGGTTCATCTTGGGCAGGAAATGACTCATGAGGGAAGCCGATTTATTTATTGATTTATTTTACCATTCCAGTGCTCAATTCTTAGAAGTCTGAAGATAAAAAAATAATTGCTCGGTACATGGAAGGACTATCAAGCAGTTAATTCTGTGCCCAGTTGGAATGAGCTGCCTTTGGAGTTAATGAGCTCCTGCCTGAGAATTGGTGAGAACGTGATAAAAGATTTGGGCACACAGGTCTGCCTGAGCTAATAGGACTCCGTGACCTTTTAGAATTAAATCAATGCTGACGTTTTAGGATTCAGCACAGTAAATTAACCCACTATAGTCTACACGCTACACATCCACATGAAGTGAATGGTTTAGATTTCTTAATAGAATACTTTCACTCTGAAGTCTGCAACCACCTTGCTCCTATGTATCTTAAACATCCAACTGATGTTTAAAATAGAATTAAGAAAGGAAGAAGAGAAAGTGTTAAAAAATAAGTGGAGAGGAAAGAATGGAGCAGAGGAAGATGAAGGACAGATTATTCAAAGGGAACAGAAAGAGGTGCTACGGCTGAGAAAATAAGAGGACATTTCTATTCCACAGGTCAACAATTTAATTCCATTGTTATCAGTTGTATGCCCTTCTCTTCCACCTAAAGAAAATTAGAATAACTCAGTGTTTTTTATATCATTTAATGGAAGGTTTATTTACTCTTGAAACCGCTCTAAAGAAGTTAGTGTTAAGCAGACGGAACTCCCTTTCATTCATTTTTTCTCCCTCTCTTTCTCTCTCTCTCTCTCTGTCTCTCTGTCTCTCTGACACACACACACACACACACACACACACACACACACACACACACACACACACACACACACTGGCATGGTCAGCCATGTTCTCTTCCAGCCACATTGTCACACTTTTATTCTGAACTGCAATGCTTGAATAATGTTATAAGTGACTTAACTGAGCAATAGCACGTCATGTTATGAACACCATACAATCTGTGACTGAACTCTGAAGTCTGACCTTCCTTTTATTTTTGTACAGGACAGAGACAGGAACATTTTTAAGAGGCATGGACTTAAGACTGAATGAAAGCTAAAATGTTGAGGAAAATGAATGTATATGACACAAATTTAGAGTTACAAGTGCCATTATGGCATGGAAACAATGTGTTAGACAGAAATGCCATGAGCTTTAGAGTCATACAGGCCTGGGATCAGATTAAGCTTTTTCAATGACAAACTATGGAATCGTGCACAATTTATATAAACTCTTTAACTTTTTATTACTTTGTTGTTAAAGTATACTTCCCAGGATTCTTTGTTGACTAAGATGATGTAAATGGTAATACCAAGCACCAATCATAGAAACAACTGAATGCTCGACAAATTATTTCCTTGAAATAAACTTACCTTAACTTTTAGTACAAAAATGAGAAACAAACATTCCTGTTTCAATAGAAAAGGAAAATTATTACCTGCAGATGACTGTACCTCAATGATAATGACAAATCCACCGTAAAGAAATACTGTTTTTATGAGATTTAGGGTCTTTTGGGATTTAGCCCCTTGAGTACATTACCTGTTTGTGAAAATTCCACTGAAAATCCACGAAGACAGAGAACATTACAGATACACATGCTCACTTAAATATGTGTTGCCTAAGAACATCTAGAAATTTATTTTTGTGTGTGCATTAGAATTTTTTAATAAAACATTTTGATGGATTGCTAAAACCATTTTAACTGTACTGGGACTCACAAGAATAAACAAGGGCACAGTGTACCAGACAATTTTAATTCAAAACAGAAATCCTTCTAGGAAAAATAAGGGCTTCTGTTGTGGGTTTTTTGACATTAGGATACCACTTTTTTGTTTTTGTTTTTGTTTTTTGGTGGAGGGCTGGTATAGGGATCCAAATCCTTGACCTTGGTGTTATCAGCACCATGCTCTAACCAAGTGATCTAACTGGCCAGTTCTGCACCTTTATTCTTTAATTAAACTTTTTATGTGGGTGAATATTTTAGATTCACATGGGGCGGTAAGAAATAATAACACAGAGAGATCCCATATGCCCTTTACTCAGTTTCTTCCATTGGAAACATCTTGAAAAACAATAGTACGATATTGCAACCGGGATGTTAACAATGGTACACTCAAAATACAGAACATTTCCTTCACCACAAAGGAAGTCCCTCATGTGATTCTTTTGTAGTCACAATGACTTCCCTCCCATTCCCATTCCTTCCTTAACTTCTGGCAACCCCTAATATGGTCCACATTTCTATAGTTTTATCCATCTCAAGAATTTTATCATTATGTAATATTTTTTCTGTCTGTAGTAATTTTCTTTGCTCTGAAGTCTACACTATCTGATATTAATATAGGCACTCTTTTTCCTTTGATTAATGCTTACATACTGTATTTTTTTCATCCTTTTATTTTCAACCTTCCTATATTATTATATTTAAAATGACATTCTTATAGACAGCATACAGTTCAGTCATGTTTTTTAGTTCACGCTGCTAGGTGAGAGCTCAGAAGGAAATGAAGAACATGTATTTAGAAACTGGAAGAAAAGTGATCCTTGTTATATAGTGGCAGAAAGTCTAGCTGAATTATATCCTACAGTTAAGTGGAAAGCAGAAATTGTAAATGATGAACTTGGATATTCAGTTGAGATTTACAAGCAAAGTGTTAAAGGTGCAGCCTGATTTCTTCTTACAGATTATATTGTGATATGGATTGTGTCCCTCAAGTTTTATGTATTAGCAGCTTGATCCCCACTGTGACTGTTAAGAGGATGGGACATGCTATAACGGTAATTGAAAGGTGGAGCCTTGAAGAGGTGATTAGATTCCGAAGACCATGCCTAATGAATGGATTAAAAATGGTGGTCATGGGCATGGTTCTGAGGGCTTAAAAAGGAGAGTGCATGAGAAGTTGTCTCTCCCCGCTCTGCCATTTTCTGCCATGTGAGACTCCTGCATTTTGCTGTAAAGCCACCAGTAATGAAGACCCTCACCTGATGTGTTTCCTGGACTTTGGACTTCTCAGTCTCCAAAACTATAAGCAATAAATTTCATTTTCTTATAAATTCCCCAGTTCCAGATATTTTGTTATAAGCAACAGAAACAGACTAATGCATACTGAAATGTGAGAGGAAAGATCATTTAAAAGAAAAACTGTTAAGCAAAATGGAACCAGGATTTGATGATTTTGGAAATTTTTAACCTATCTAGATGGCCAAAAAACAAAAAACAAACAAACAAAAATGTTAAAATGTAAGATTCACTGTTAGGAAAGCATGCTCTGGAGAGAAAGTCAAAGGTGTGGCTGGGGAACTAGCAACTTTTCCTAGTGCTGAAGAGATTAGGCTTGTGACTCACAATACCCCTCAACCATCTTAGCAGAAGTCAGTATTAGAGATGGGATTATCCAGGAAATACTTGTGAAAGACTCTCTTGTCTAATGATGTGAATAATCATAACATACATGAGAGACTCAAAGAATGATATACTATCAGAAACACCTTGACAGCTGGAACTAAAATACACAAAGGCAGAACAAAATGGAAAAATATACTGTCAGACTCCCAAACTTCTATAAACATAAAACAGGCTGTTAAAACTTCTCGGCTACAAATATGTGCCACCCTTCAAGAAAAAGTAAGGATTACTCCAAGAGCAAAACCTTTGGCCCAGAAACCACAGCCTTGGGTCTAGGATCCACAGCCATGGCACAGAGATCTGAGCCTCAGTCCCTGGGCATGGAACATTGAGTAACATGGTACTATTCCAAGGCCTTGAAACCTCGTCAATTTTTCCTGCTAAATTTGAAAATTGCTTGGGACTGGTGACCTTTTTCTTCCTGCAGTGTTTCCTCTTTCGGAATGGACATGTCTATGACTGTTACACTATGCCTGTGTCATCATTATATTTGAAGAACAAACAGTTGTTTTCTAATTTCACAGGTCCGTAGATGGAGAGAAATTTTGCCCCAGGATGTCATCCATACTTTATTTAGATGACGAAATTTGGGACTTCTGAGCTAGTGCCGTTTGGATAATATTTTGGTCTTTAGTTGATGTTGTATTGGGTTGAGACTTTTGAAGATTCAGAAGTGGGGTGAATGTATTTTATAATGAATATAAATCTTTTAAGGCCAGAAAGAAGACTGTAGTAAGCTGAATAGTGGCCCCCAAATATACCAGGTCCCAATTCCTGGAATCTGTAAATGTTACCTTATAAGGAAAAAAGGGTCTCTGCATATATGATTAAGTTAAGAATCTCGAGGTGGTTTGATTTGCCTGGATTATTTGGGTAGGCCCTAAAACAATCACAAGTGTCCTTATAAGAGAAAGGCAGAGGGAGAGTTGACCCAGACACAAGAGGAAAAGACAATGTGAATAAAGAGATAGAAATCAGAGTGATCTGGCCACAAGTGAAGGGAAGCCAGCAGCCAGCAGAAGCTGGAAGACACAAGAAGCCTCCAGAGGGAGTGTGGTCCTGTTGATGCTTTGACTTTGGCCCAGTCATACATATATTAGACTTTTGGCCTCCAGAATGCTGAAAGAATACATTTCTGTTACTTTGTTACCAAATTTGTGGTAATTAGCTACAGAAGCTATAGGAAACTAATACACATGGTAACAAATAACCACCATAAAGAGTTTACACCTGTGTAGGTTTGTGCACAGTGAGTCCGAGATGCTCATGGAAATCAAGGTATTCTACGGCAACTCCCTTTTATGTAGTTCTTGCACTCTACTCGGTTGTTTGGACTTAGCATAATCTCATCCTTCCCAACTTCAGTCAGTTCCAAAACACAGATTTTAATTTTTCTGAACATCATTTCTTCGATTCCTGAGACATCTCTGTTTAGGCCAAACTCCAGATGAAAGCTGGGGATTAAGTTGGTTTTGACAGGAAACAAGAAGCCTCCTAAATTTTGGCTCTGTTCGGAATTCACACATCTTAGTTTTCTTTATCCTGTGTCCATAGACACAGGTAAGAAATGCCCCAATCCTGTGACAAATCCCCAGTGACGGGATCTGGACATATGGACAGAGAACAATAGGAAGACAACTGATAATTCCAACTAAAATAACAATAAATGTTTAAACTAAGGCAAGGGCAGTAGGGCAGTAGCAATGGAGAGAAACAGACAAACTAGCAACATTGAGATGAAACTGACAGAACATGATGACTAATAGGAGCTGTGGGGAAAGGGCGGTAGTGCCATTTCAGTGAATTTTAGGCTTGTCTTGAGTGGGTAGATGAATGTTTTTATAATTTACCATCATGTTTGTTTTGCGTATAAAGTGTGTTCTTATTTTTAAGGTTGATGTAATATACCTCTACATTTCAACAAATTGCCTGCACTAACAATACCTAGTAATTATAAAATTAGAAGGATAACTGTTTCTAGTAAAGCCTAGATTTACACATCATTATTACAACAAGCTAAATCGTAAGTGAATATTTTTTGACAAGTGAATAAAAATGTGACAAAGATGAAAATAAAAGAGTATGCAAATGAGAGTATGACATGTAGAAAAATCTTGACTTGAAGGTCTTAGGAAAAAGCTATTTCCTGTGGTCATTGTGCCAAGCAATGTTTTTCAAAATGATCTCAGTGGATCATTACTAAAGAATAAAGATATAATCATTCATTATCTGAAACAAAAATACAAAGCTGAATTTATTGCTAATTATAGTCAAGGATAACTATACTGATCAGACCATTCAAAGCAGAACAGAATGCTGATCTTAAAGGAAGTTTTTGAGAAATACAGAGTTCAAGGATTGGTGGACTTTCAGTGGCATAAATAATTTGACACCATCTATACAAGCAGTTACTTGGGTAAGACTTATTGATTGGTTGGCACTCAGATATGCCTATTTCTTACTGTGATTTCCTCCCTGATTGTCTGACTTTCCCAAGAGATGAGCTGAGTGATTGGATGACTTATAAAATCATATTCAATGACATAAGTCATCATCAATCAACTATCAATTGAATGATTTCTGGTGGTTATTTGTTGCCATGTGAATTAATTTCCAACGTTTGCTATAAAAAATTACACAAATTTGGTGGCTTACAGGCACAGAAAGAAATAACGCATGTCCTCACTCATGGGTGGAAGGTAAAAAATGGAAGGAAGGAAGGAGGGAGGGAGGGTGAGAGGAACAAAAGGAAGGAAGGAAGGAAGGAAAGAAATAAAGAAAGAAAGAAAGAGAGAAAAGAAAGAAAGAAAGAAGGAAAGAGAAAGAGAAAGAAGGAAAGAAGCAAGGAAGGAAAGAAAGAAAAAAGAATGAACAGTCATAAAACCATGTTGCACTTTCAAAAGGACAGAATAAAATTGTGGTTACTACAGGTGGGGTAGGGGGAGAGGAAAGGGACAGCAAGAAATTGGTTGATGGATACAAACATCTAGGTAAGAAAAAAAAGTTCTATTGATGTACCGTTGAGTTAGGCATCTACAGTTAACATTAATTTACTACATGTTATCAGATGGCTAGAAGAGAGAAGATTGAATGTCCTCATCACAAAGAAATCATTAAGTTTTTTATGATGCATATGCTAATTACTGTGACTTGATCGACATATGTACACAGGCATTTTTTTTGATTGATTATACGTATTCGTGGGACACAGCTGACCATCAGCATCTGTGCCCAAGATGTGGTGAGCAAATCAATGCTATCAGCATGCCCACCACCTCGAATTGTAATTATTCCCTATCCCCTGCCATCCTCTCCCCAGTGCCCTTCTCCCTCCCCACCCTGCCCCAGCAACCCTAGGTGTGCTCCCTCCCTCTGGAAGTTAAACCCACTACTGTGGTCTTTCTTTCCTTCCTTCTTTCTCTCTTAGCTCCTGCTTATGAGTGAGGACATGTAAAATTTTTCCTTCTGTGCCTGGCTTATTTCACTTAACGTTATCTTCTCCATGCTCATCCATGTTGCTGCAAATGGCAGGATTTCATTCCTATTTTATGGCTGAGTGGTATTCCATTATGTATATATACCACATTTCCTTATCCAGTCATCTGTCAATAGACGTTTAGGTTGGTCCCACATCATGGCTATTGTAAATAGAGCTGCAGTGAACGTGGGCATGCATGTATCCTTTAACATGATGATTTCCATTCCTTTGGCTATACACCCAGAAGTGGGATTGATGGATTGTATGGTAATCTCTCTGTAGTTGTTTGAGAAACCACCATCCTGTTTTCCATAGTGGCTGTACTAATTTTTCATCTCACCAACAGTTTAGGAGAGTTGCCCTTTCTCTGTATCCTCACCAGTATTTGTTATTCTCAGTCTTTTTTTTTAAAATTATTTATTTATTTTTTTATTTTATTTTATTTTATTTTATTTTTATTTTGTCAATATACAATGTAGTTAGTT
>NW_007744141.1:0-17284 GCF_000696425.1 Galeopterus variegatus
GTAGAGTGGAGCAAACCTGCCGACAGTCAGAAGAAGCTAATCAAGGTATCAGTATCAAGAGGAAAAAATAAAAAGCTTGGGTTAGAATATTCAAGAACATTTCCTTGTGGGTATAGTAGAGAGCTTAGTCAGGGAAGTAAATTGTTCTTCTAAAAAAAAACCAGTCTGCATTGAGTTAAAGGATAATCAACAAAGGTTTAAAGCTATGGTTATTTTGATAGACACTGTGAAGCATTATCCNAGGATAATCAACAAAGGTTTAAAGCTATGGTTATTTTGATAGACACTGTGAAGCATTATCCTATTGTAATAGAATTGTAATTATCACGGACTTGTTTATTGTTGCCTTCAACGTCTTAATTGCTTTAGTGTGTGGTTGAAATTTCTGGTATTTTAAAGGTTGACTTGACTAACAGCACCACGAAACTTTATCCTTCAGATGCTGTGGGAGGAGAAGGTCAGTATTTACTGAGTGAATGGGAATCTAGGATCTGTGTGCTCATTCCATGTTCTCAGGAGGTCTTTGGGATTAGAGCAAGCACAAAAATATATGAGAAATCACAAATTTGGAATCTCTTCATATTAAAAAGTTGGGGAGGAGGGAGTTGTGACAGGGAATCAAATGCTCTAAAAATAATAAATAATAACATGCAGCTAACATAAAATTACTGCTTGCAGGACTTTGAAGGGGCATAATACCAGTGGTTGAATACATGTTTGTTAACAGACAAATAAATAAATGAATGAGTCAATGAATAAATAATCTTTATCATATATTGTGGATTTACTATACATGTTACACATGCATAGATCTCATTTAAGGAGGCAGATATAATATGGGTTTTAAAGTTTGAAATTAAATCACCTGCCCAAGGTGAACCAGCAGATGATAGAGCTGGGATTTGAACTCAGAACTATGTAATCCCAAAGGCCAACTCTCTCAAGCTATTGTATTTTAGAAAAAAAGTTATAGATCTATTTACTACAGATCAGCTGAAATTCAACCTTTATAAAGGTTAAACCAGATCATGTCCTTCTCGTTCTACTAAAGCCCTCTGATAGTTTCCCATCACTCAGAGAATAAAGCCCCAACTCCTGACTTGGGCCAATGATGCTCCACATGGTCATGTCCCTTCCCATCCCTTCCCTGGGTCCTCATCTCTACATTGGACGTTTTCTGTTTTTTTTTTAGCCAACCAGTTTGTTCCTACCTCCAAAGGTTTGCATTTGCTGTTCTATTGTCTGGAATATTCTTCCCTCAATTTTTTCAGATCTCTGCACAAATGCCACCTCTTAGAAAGATATTCAGTGACTACCCTGTCTAATTGTATGCTCTGTTTCCATACCTTATTGCCTTATTGACTCTCTGAAATTAGGTGTTGTTGTTTATTTGTTTATTGTCTCTCATCTCTGTTAGTATGTGAGTTCCAAAAATCCTCTCAGTATCATCACTGTAGAGTCAGCCCTTAAAACAATACCTGACACACAGTACTCAACTATTATTTATTAAATGAATGGACAAATTCATCCTTTGAAGCAAAGCAGAGTGCTGCTTGTCATCATGAAAACATTTCTTCTGTCTGGAAGACAGATGATACCTTGGAGGGTAGGGAGGTGAAAAATAACGTCTGTGTAAAATGTTGTCACTTTATGAAAGCACAAGATTGATCAAGAAACATAACCCCTCAGCCTGTAAGAACAAGGCAGCAAAAAGATGAAGCTGAAACACAGAACTGAATGGGTTGAAAATTTGTGGTCATATTCTCACTGGTCAGGTTAAACTTCATGACCTCAAAATGGTGCAGGAAAAGATAAATTTTGGCCAAAGTTAGTTGGCCAAAAGGCAGACAAAATTTCAATGTAAACAACCTTCCATTGTGAGGGCAGTATCCTATTAGTGAGTGTGATTACAATGTAATAATTTAAAGGGCTGCAGCAATTTTGGTCGGACACAGAACAATACAAATCTCTAAGTTTAAACCACTGTAGAATTCAGAATATGCCGTCTGAGTGTCAGTGTGTGAACTCTTAGCGCTAGCAAGTTTTAGAACATGACAAATCAATTCCCATTCAGCAACCCGTCCCAAGGTTAAGGTATCTCTGAGGAACGATCTCCAGGACTCAGATGCCATTTAGAATCGAACAGTTATTGTTTCAGGTTAGAAGTAAAATCTAATGACGTGTGCGGTAATACCCTGTGCTGAGCACCCGAACGTTAATCTGCTTGGAATATGGCAGTGGATCTCATCCGACCTTGTCATTTGTATCGAATTTAACACTCCCAGTGAATGCATTTTGAGCAGCTCACCTCAAATGGATGCGATCTACTTCGATTTTCATTCTTCCTCTTAATAGTTTGATACAGCTGAGTAACTCCAGGGGCCTTGGTACAAATCAGTAGCGTTGCTCCCCACTGCCAATTATGGGCTGGTGCATGACATAGCTAGAAATTGACCTTCATACAACACCTCTATATTTCTACCACTTGAATTTAACACTCCCAGTGAACGCATTTTGAGCAGCTCACCTCAAACGGATGCGATCTATTTCGATTTTCATTCTTCCTCTTAATAGTTTGATACAGCTGAGTAACTCCAGGGGCCTTGGTACAAATCAGTAGCGTTGCTCCCCACTGCCAATTACGGGCTGGTGCATGACATAGCTAGAAATTGACCTTCATACAACACCTCTATATTTCTACCACTGATCCTAATTCCAGGAGATGATTGAGAAACCCAACAGCTAATTCTCCCTGAGGGTCTCCCCCCATTAGCCCTTCATGGGCTAATGACAGATTAGGAATTGTGAGAGATGGGGACTGGCATCATCTGTTTCCTTTCATAATTAGAGCTAAACTGCTTTGAGAAGTTTAATGCTGTGAGGTAACATTAAGCAGTAGATTCTGGTTTCCATATTTTGTAGAGCAGAGAGGGTAGGGCATAATTCAACACTGATCAATTCCCTTTTCCTACAGGAGCTGGTTACTGCCAAAGGATAAAAAAATGGCATTTCTTTTTTTCAGGAAATTTGCATAGATTCTACTTCAAGTCACCGCATTACCCATCCAAAGTGTGGAAGAATAGCCTTTTTCTACACCCCACTCAAGTAAATATTAGATAAAATATTTAACTAACATGATTGCACAGGCAACTGAAGAATCCAGGTCTCAGCAGAGGAGCTGCTTTGCTTATATCAGCTTTCTTGAGAATGAATGTGTTAATCTAGAAAGTGGAATGGGTAATTTGGGCAAAATACCCCATTTGGATTTTAAGGGAATATGATATTCTTTTTGTACAAATCAGATTAAACTAGATTAACTAAAAAAACCTCCATTTCTTCCTGATGTGGTTTACATACTTTCACTTTTTCAGGGCAGCAAAAATGGGACGAAAAGTCACCTTCATCATTTATAGAGAGGCTGCTATGTGCTGGGCCCCACGCCACACATTACAGCTAAAGTTCATAAAATAAGGCATTTTAGAGATGAGAAGACTGAGTCTCAGAGAGGTTAAGTGACTTTGCCAAGGCCCCATAGCTGGTTAGGATTTGAAGCCAAGTTCTTTCTGGCCCTAATATCCCATCTATTCTCCCAATATCCATATCTGTAATTGAGCTTTGGAGTTTCATCCTCCAGTCATGAACTGAGTCCCTAAGTGGATAAGCTATGTGAGGTAGGGACTCTGAAGCTTCCCTCTGAGATGTTGTCATTTGGTGCATCAGGCATTGGACTGCTCCAAGGATCAGTTCTGTACACTAGTTCTGTACATCTTCCATGAGGGTGCGACTCATGTCTGTTTTATTCACTATTTTATTCCCAGAGCCTGGGGGGTATTAGGTGCTTAAAAAATGAGCACAGAAAAGAATAAATGAACGGATAAATACATGGCACACACAGGTAGAGTCTAAAATATTTCTTAAGTAGGAAGAAGATTATCAGATCTGGATACGGCACACAAAAGTCAATCACAAGAAGTGATCAAGAGTATACCCAGTTCTGAGCCTTTGCACAGGCTGTCTTCACTGTCTGGATAGTTCTTTCTACAAATCCTTTCAGGTTTGGCTCCTTCTCTGCCTTTGGATCTCATCTCTAATGACATCTCCTCAGAGGTGCTTTCCTCACTGTCCCTCTGATCATCTAGAGTTGACCTCAAATCTAGTCACTTTTTGTCTCCTGACTGCTTTCTTTATTGAGCTCAATCATTGAGGATATCTTGTATATCCGTCTGTCTGTTTCTTTCTTTGTATATTGTTTGTTTCCCACCTTAGGGCCAGCTGTCATCCTGCTTGTATTCACACCATGTCACCAGTGCCTAGATACACAGTTGGCACTCAATAATTATTTTGCGAATGAATTAAGCCAAGGAAAATGGGCTGGCTCAAGTCAAGATTTCAGAGGTCAAGTTTTAAGGGAAGGATCAAGGTCTGAAAAGCTGAGGATTAACAAATACAACAGCACATAGGTGATCCCTCGAAGTCTTACATATCGGTCTCTCTTGGAGCTGGGGGGACTAAACCCTATCCCAACCCTGTCTTGGAGTTAGCTTGCTCCCCAACACCCCTCCCCACATAGACTGCTTATACTAAGGTATTCTCATCACTTGACCCTTCAAATTACTCTTTAGCAACTGAATGCAGGGCCATGATAGGACAGATTCTACTCTTCTCCTGACCTCAGTTCCAAATAAGGTAACCATTTGGCTTCTGATTACATGGAACTAAGAATCTCTTACATGATACAATATGTTCTTCTGTGTCCCTGAATTTCAGGAAGGTGTCATTCTCCAGGATCAGCCCATCCAGGATTATCATCTTCCCTCTGGCCATTTTTACCATTCTGGGTCCTTTCGGTATTCTGTTACATAAATCCTCTTTCATTTCTCACAATCACAATCTTACAGGAGAAGAAATAGGGGTTCAGAGAAGCAGGGTTGCCTGGCCCGCAGTCACACAGCTGGAAAACAATGCGGGAGGAATTTGAATCCAGCATAATCTGATTTCAAAGATCATACTCTTTCTACATCAACATGGAAATCAAAAAACTATATGGCTGCCTGAGGCTGATCTTTGTATTTAGCCCCAGTTGCAACAAAAGGCTAGAGTGGGAGCCTTCAACCTGCTTCAGCCTGTGTCCTTGGGTAATGGTGTGTCATTCTGTGTTTTCCTTTAGCCTTGACCTTCGTACCAGCAGAGGTCTTTACATCTAGCTGGCTGTGACACCAGGATGCTGTCAAGTATGGGGTTAAATGACTAAAAAGCCCCAATATTGAACAGTGAAAGGGTATTTTGGAAACTTTCCCCAGGCACGATTCAGCCCAAACCGATCCAGCATCAGGGGCTGGCTTCTTACAATATGGAGCCCGCTCTTGCCCCTTCCCCAACCCTTGTTTGCCACCCAGATGGATGGCTTCGTTTTCCGCTCCTGCCATCCTGCTGCTTTCCTCACCACAGGCACAATATGGAGCCTGCTCTTGCCCCTTCCCCAACCCTTGTTCGCCACCCAGATGGATGGCTTCGTTTTCCGCTCCTGCCATCCTGCTGCTTTCCTCACCACAGGATTCGATAAATGAGCCTAACCAAAGTAAATCTGGTGCAGGCGGCAGGGCCGTCTCATATTAGTGCAGGAAATGCCACTGTCCATCACTGTCTGGGCTTTTCCTGTGAAAGGCCGCATGTTCCGGGGAGAGTCTGTCATTTTCTAAAAGGCACATTCTGTTCTTCACGGCAAGAAGGGAGCTTTGTCTAAGCTCAGAGTACCCTGGAAATAACTTTTTCTGGATCCTGATAGGAAATGCCACTGTCCATCACTGTCTGGGCTTTTCCTGTGAAAGGCCGCATGTTCTGGGGATAGTCTGTCATTTTCTAAAAGGCACATTCTGTTCTTCAAGGCAAGAAGGGAGCTTTGTCTAAGCTCAGAGTACCCTGGAAATAACTTTTTCTGGATCCTGACAGGTTAGAAACAAATAGGAATGTGTCAGTAGCATGTCACTCACAAAAAGTGAATTAATAATAATAATTACCATGGATATGTGATCACTGCTGACATTAATC
The DNA here is from genome assembly GCF_000696425.1 of Galeopterus variegatus. Classification (NCBI taxonomy): domain Eukaryota; kingdom Metazoa; phylum Chordata; class Mammalia; order Dermoptera; family Cynocephalidae; genus Galeopterus; species Galeopterus variegatus. The sequence goes on from NW_007744141.1 coordinate 6,049, forward strand.
AAGTGCTTATTAAGCGCCAGTCTGCACTTCATGTTACCTCGCTTAATCCCCACACTGGTCCTCGAAGGTGGATATGATTTTTATCTCCATTTTCCAGAGGCTCAGAGACATTAAGGAATTTGCCCAAGACCAACCAGTCTGCACTTCATGTTACCTCGCTTAATCCCCACACCGGTCCTCGAAGGTAGATATGATTTTTATCTCCATTTTCCAGAGGCTCAGAGACATTAAGGAATTTGCCCAAGACCACACAGTTAGAAAGTGGTAGAGGTGGGAACTGAACCCACATATTCTAGAGCAGTGATTCTAACTGGGGGTGATTTTGCTTCCCAGGAAAGGGGTGATTTGGCTTCCCAGGAAACAATTGGCAATGTCTGGAGACATTTTTTTATGTGGCTTTTTATTTTAGAATGGTTTTAGATTTACAGAGAAGTTGTGAAGATAGTACAGTTTCGGGGGTGATTTTGCTTCCCAGGAAACAATTGGCAATGTCTGGAGACATTTTTTTACGTGGCTTTTTATTTTAGAATGGTTTTAGATTTACAGAGAAGTTGTGAAGATAGTACAGTTTCTGTATACTCGTGTCCCAGACCCAGTTTGGGGCTATTATATGGCGTCTCTCATGTTAATAATTAGTATGGTACATTTGCAACAATTCATGAACCAACGTCAATACACTATTATTAAGTACATTCTCTACTCTATTCAGATTTCCTTAGCTTTTATCTAATGTCCATTTTCTGTCCCAGGATCCCATCCAGGACACACATTGTGTTCATCTATCTCCTTAGGTTCCTCTTGGCCATGACAGTGTCTCAGACTTTCCCTGTTTTGTGATGACCTTGACAGTTTTGAGGAATACTGGTCAGTTTTGTAGAACATCCCTCCATTTTGATTTGTCTGACGTTTTTCTCATGATTAGACTGGGGTTATGTGTTTTGGAGGGAAGACCATGGAGATAAAGTGCCATTCTCATACCATCACATCACGGACACATGCTGTCAAACATGACCTGTCACTGTTGATGCTGACCTTGATCATCTGGCTGAGAAGATGTTTGTCAGTTTTCTCCACTGTAAAGTTACTCTTTTTATTCCCCATTTTCATACTGTACTTTTTGGATGGAAGTTACTATGCACAGGTCACACTTAAGGAGAGAGAAGTTACACACCACCTCCTTGAGGGCTGAGTATATATATTATTTGGTATTTTTCTGTATGGGAGACTTGTCTACTATCCCCATTTATTTAATTATTCAATTACTTATTTATATTGGTATGTACTCATGAATATTTATTTTATACTTTGGACTATAATGTAATACTTTACTTATTTTGTTTCTCACATTGTTCCAGGTTTGACCATTGAGAACTTTTTCAGTTGGCTCCTGTGTCCCTTTGACATAGCCTTACCATCAGTTGTGTATGTGTGTGAGTGTTTTGATAACTTCCTTTGTTTCCAACACCACAATGTGCACTAGGCTCATCTTACATATTCCTTCCCCAGCCATTGAATCAGCTATTTCCCTGGAAACATTTTTGATTGTCACACTGGGGGTGGAGGGTTGGTATGCTACTGGCATCTAGAGGGTAGAGGCCAGGGCTGCTGCTAAACATCCTACAATGCACAGGACAGTCCCCAGAGCAAAGAGTTATCCAGTTGAATACATCAACAGTGACAAGGTTGAGAAACCCTGCTCTATTATCAGTTAGAAGTTAAAATGTGTCATATTGACAATTACCGCCTATTATTTACCCAAAGCTTCTGACTGAAAATGTAGAAAAGGTGGGGCAAAATGCATGGATGCCATACAATGTTCCGATCAAAATGAAAACATCAGGCTGACAGATTCTAAGATTCTTTTCTATTTGCATAAATTTTCCTTGCCTTTCTGCTTGCCTTGAAGAAGGAAGTATATTTGACAAAAGGAGGAAGGGTTTTTAAAAGTAGAACTCATAAGGCAGAAGAAGCAATGGGTGGAAACATGAATTTAACATCTGCTAAATTAAAAATAAAGGTTGTGTCCCTGGGCACCTCCATTACTGGTACCTCTTTCCCTTCTAGCAAATTCTCCTTGGTAAGAAAAAATAAGATTCCTTTTCAATCCTCTGTAGAAGAATATTTTAGAAGGCACCCTGGAGAAATTTGCTGGGAAAATTCAACACAGCACACAGGAAAAGGAGCAGATCTATGGTTTGTTGATGCCTTCTCTTGATTAAATATAGTTAGTTTAGACTGAGCAACCATTACTGCCTTGTTGGGTTGTCACAAGTTTCTGGTCCTTGTTCGTGTCAAATTTCTGTTTGTTGTTGATTTCCATGTATCATACATTCAGCTAATAGAGCTTGCACATTCTCTCTTATGTGCACACTTTCTTTTTGGAAGAGGATGGCTACTTTATCCATCTTACTCATGCCATACTCCCACTTGGGACTATAGAACATGCACATTCTTGCAAACAAGAAAATAAAAGAACAAACCAATGAATGAAGACAAAGTTGGTCATTCAGAGAATGTCAGAGGATGCCAATTCAATCTCTGGGACACCCCTGTGTGCCCTTAGCAGACCAAAACAGATTCAGAGAGAATGAATTTCCACCTAATATGGATCCTCCTTACCCCCAACCCTCACATGAGCACACGTAATGATTCATTATTGAGAGGCAGCCATGTGCAGGGAAAGGCGTTGGACACAGACAAGTTTCTTGTCCTGACTCAGTCATTGCCTAGCTGTGTGGTCCAGGCACAGTTACTTGATCTCTCTGAGCCTGCCTGGATACTCATTCATAAAAGTAGAATGACTTTAGCTACCTCATGGGGTTGTGAGAATTCAATGAAATAATGACTATAAAGCATTTCTCATAGTGCTACATGCTGTAGATGTTCCACAAATTATATTGATTAGACATACATCTATACACACAATTATACTGATGACAGTGATTAATAGAGAAACACATTTCGAAGAAATAATGAAGTTGAGGCAAGTTAGTTCAATGCTATTGATCTTGGTTTCTTCATTATTAATGAGAGGATGAGATAAGATGATCTTCAAACTTCCAGAGTTGCTAAATCCTAAAATTCCATGATTCTATTAAATATGCATTGAAATAATGAACATTAGCCATCTATGATTAATATACATACATGCATTATTATTATTACTATTATTTACCATGAGATGTTAATAAATTTTACCTATCCTCATAGCCCCCCCAAAGAGAATGCATGATTTCCAGCCCCAAATCTCTCCTCACCACCCTTCCTTGTACTTCACTCCTTGCCCTCCCCCAGCCAGGAAATCTAGGGATGCAGATCTAGCAAAGGGCAAAGAAGGGCAGACCCAGGGGGATGCAGGAGGAGAAGGAGGACTGGGTGAGAAGTTCAGCTAGTCTCTACAATGAAGACGTGGGGAAGAGGGAAGACTGGGTTTGCAGAGGGTGGGGAGGAGGACAGGCAGGAGGCAAAAGAGAGCTCCAGGGAGTTTCAGGAATGTGGAAAGAAGAGGAAGAGAATACAGTGAATGTTGAAAGTTTTGAATTGGATCTGTTGAATTATCTTATGAATTTAGGTAAGGAACAGACCAGTCTCTTTGAACTTCAAACAAGTCTATGCTACTGTTTGCTCTACATTGCCACTTGGATATATAATGAGCATTTTAACACAATCCATCCCAAACTGAATTCCTAAACTTTCTCCCTAACCAGCTTTTCTCACAATTTTTCCTATCTCATTTTGAGGGCAACTTGATCCTTTATGTTGCTCAGGAAAAAGTCTTAGAGTCCGCTTTACTGTAATTTTTCTCTTACACTCATGTCCACATAATCAGAAAATTTAGTCAATTGCTACTGTCAATGAAACAAAGAAAATCTGATCATTTCTCATCCCCTCCATTGCTACCACCTTTGTTCAAATCACCATTATCTCTTGCCTACAATATTGAAATACTCCTAGATGGTTTCCCTGTTTCTGTCCTGGCACACCAGCCAGAGTGATGCGTTGACATGTAAATCAGATTGCCATTTCATTGCTCAAAACCCTTCAGTATCTCCTCATCCCAGCAAAGTGTGATGGTTAATTGTATGTCAAAATAGACAAATGGGATGACATCAGGTTAAAAAGCTTTTTGCACAGCAAAAGAAACAGTCAACAGAGTGAAGAGACAACCTATGGATTGGGAGAATATATTTGCAAATAATACATCTGATAAGGGGTTAACATTTAAAACATAAAAGGTACTCAAACAACTCAATAGTAAGAAAACAAATTAACTGATTAAATAGTGGGCAAATGACCTGAACAGATATTTCTCAAGAAGACATACAATTGTCTAACCTGTATATGAAAAAATGCTCTACATCACTAATCTTCAAAGAAATGCAAATTAAAACCACAATGAGATATCACCTCATACCTGTTAGAATGGCTATTATCAAAAAGTTGGTGAGGGTGTAGAGAAAAGGGAACGCTTGTATACTTCTGGTGGGAATATAAATTAGTACAGCCATTATTGAAAACAGTATGGAGGCTCCTCAAAAAATTAAAAATAGAACTACCATATGGTCCAGCAATCCCACCATCCTTTGGATATATCCAAAGGATATGAAATCAGTACATTGAAGGGATATCTGCACTCCCATGTTCATTACAATATTATTCACAATAGCCAAGATATGAAATCAACCTAAGTGTCCATCAGTGGATGAATGGATAAAGAAAATGTGGTATATAGGCATAATGGAATACTATTCAGCCTTGAAAAAGAATGAAATTCTGTCATTTGTGACAACATGGATGAACCTGGAGGACATTATATTAAGTGAAATAAGCCAGGCACAGAGATAAGCCAGGTAACAGAAAGAAAATGCCACATAATCTCACTTACATGAAGAATCTAAAAAAGCAACATGGATGAACCTGGAGGACATTATATTAAGTGAAATAAGCCAGGCACAGAAATAAGCCAGGTAACAGAAAGAAAATGCCACATAATCTCACTTACATGAAGAATCTAAAAAAGTTGATCTCATAGAAGTAGAAATGGTGGTTACAAGCAGCTGGGAGTTGGGGAAATTGGGAAGATGTTGATAAAAGGACACAAAATGTCAGTTAATAGGAGGAATAGATTCAAGAGATCTATTGTACATCATGGTGACTACAGTTAATAAGAAAATACTGTATACTTGAAAGTTGCTAAGAGAGTAGATTTTAAGTGTTCTCACCACAAAAAGGTAATTATATGAGGTAAAATGTATGTTAAATAACTTGATTTAGTCATTCCACAATGTATACATATATCAAAACAACATGTTGTACACCATAAGTATATAAAATTTTGATATAAAATGTGTGTTTTATCTTGACTGGGCTATGGGGTACCCAGTTATATTTGTCTAGTGTTATTCTGGGTTTGACTGTGAGGGTAGAGTTGGATGGGTTTAACATTGAAATCGGTAGATTGAGTAAAGCAGATTGCCCTTCCTAATGTGGATTGGCCTCATCTAATCAGTTGAAGGACTGAATAGAACAAAAAGACATACCCTCTCCAAATAAGAGAGAATTCTTTCTGCCTGACTGCCTTTGAGCAGGACATTTATTTTTTCCTGCCTTAGAACTTGAACTGGAACATCAGCTCTTCTTGGGTTTTGAGTTTGTTGACTTTCAGACTGGATCTACACCATGAGCTCTCCTGGGTCTCCAGCTTGCTGACTGCAGATCTAGAGACTTGTCAGCCTTCATAACCAGGTGAGCTAATTCCTTATTTTACACACACACATGTGCATGCACATATGCACATACACATGCACGCATGCACACACCCCCTGTATTGGTTCTGTTTCTCTGGTGAACTCTGACCAGTATGCAAAGTAAAATCTAAGATCATTACAATGACATATAAGGCCCTGCCTCTTCAGGCCTCATTACTACCCGCTCATTCCTTTAGTCCAGGGGTCAGCAAACCGTGGCCTGTAGGCATACAAGCTGATTTTGTAAATAAAGTTTGATTAGAACCCAGCCTTGTCCATTCACTTATGTATTGTCTGTGCTGCTTTCATACCACAATGGAAGAGTTGAGTAGTTGTACGGCCATCAAAGCTGAAAACCTTTTATTATCTGGTCCTTTACAGAAAAAGTTTGCTGACCCTGCTTGAGACTCATACTGGCCTCCTTGCAGTTCTCAGCACCCTGCAAGCCCAGCACCGTCCCACCTCAGGGCTTTTGCACTTGCTGTTCCCTGTGTCTGGAATGTTCTTCTCCCAGATACCTGTATGACTCACTCCCTAATCTCCTTCTGTTTTTTGGTCAAGAGGCACCATTACAAAGAGGCCCTCCATTCCCAAGTCCTCTTTCCTTCTGTTTTTCTCTATATCTCTTATCACCATCCAACTTATTATACATTTTATTTGTTTAGTTTATTGCCTGTCTTTCACCACCCAATGTAAACTCCATGAGGCTGTGTTTTTGTTTAGTTTGCTCATTTCTGAATCCCTAGTGCCTAGAGTAGTATGGCTGGCATAGAATATGTTCAGTAGAAATATTAAATGAGGGAAAGGAATCCATCTTAATCTACTTCCTGGCTGCTGAGCTGTGCCTCTTGAATAAGATACTATAGACTGAGCCACATGGAGCCAGATAGGGTTTCACATGCTTATGTATTCCATACTGTATATCAGCACAGAATCACATTAATGAAATAGCACTCTAACAAACATATAATAGAAATTTCTTTCTTTCTTTTTAAAATTTATTTGTTTATTTTTTAGCTTCCACTTATGAGTAAGAGCATGCATCATTTCTCTTTCTGTGCCTGGCTTATTACACTTAACATAATTTTCTCTAAGGTCCTCCATGTTGCTGTGATTGGCAGAATTTCATTCTTTCTTATGGCAGAGTAGTATTCCAAGGTAAATATATACTACATTTTCCTAATCCAGTCATCTGACAATGGACATGATACAACAATCACAATAATATGTTAAACTTTCAAAAGAAGAGAACAGAACTGAGGTTACCAGAGATGGGAAAGGAAGAGGGCAAAGGGGGAGAGAGTAAGGGAGAAGTTGGTAAAGGGTCACGAGAAATGATTACTTTGTTTAATGTCAAATTTACTTATTATCCTGCTTTGAACATCATATATTGCACACAGGTAATGATATTCAACTCTGCACCCCACAGATATGTACAATCAACTGTGTTACAGTAAAAAAAAATTAAATGCTGAAAAAAATATATAATAGAAATATATTCCATTTTCTCAGAGAACACAAAAATGGGAGATTGTATCCTTTAGGCATTGCAAAAATTCTCTTTTAATCATTTTTTGACACTTCTCCCACTCTCATAAGCATGTGCCATCCTTTGCTAACTCCCTTGACTCTCTGACTTTCCCTGAAATGACTACATTTGGTTTTTCTGGTCATATTATCTTTGGATTCCCTTCTATTTGTCCAGTCCCTCTCAACTCTAATCCTTTAATTCCATTTAGCAAATAGGAGTGGAAAGAATGAAAGAGAGAGATAAACCTCAAGCACAGAGGTTATGGACAAACATAAGGTTTCATGAGAAATAGACATTTGTCTCTTTTATTAAGCAGCTTCTGAGAGCGTGCTGGATAGCTTTGCACAACCGCCTCTCTTCACCGAAGCAGATATTCATGGGCTTGCATGTTTTGGATGAATGGAAGGATTGTGGGGATTTGATGATCTTTCTCTGAGATCCTCCATTATATTCTTATTTAACTCTCAGTGCACTATTAAGAACCAATATATTTTTGTACCTCTTTTCTGAATGTAGTACCGCACATCTCTATAGATACAGGAATAGACACAGATATAGATGGTATATATATATATATACACATGAATTCCTACATATATATAGGAATTCTATATATCCCCAAATATTTATCAGATTGTGTGATGAATTGATACCATAGAAAATAAATTCCAACTTCCCATATGTTTTATTTATTTGGTCCTTGTTGATCTGAATGATAAAAAACTTGACTCAAAGTGGTTTAAGAAAAAAGGAAATTTTTTGGCACACATAATTAAAATATCCATAAGATGACTGGCATAGCATGATTCAGAGGCTCAAACTGAGTCAAATAAGCCCCCAGTTTCTTCAAAACCCTAATAGGGAGACTAACTAAATTCTGTGTAGCAATTGATGTAGGTGTCCCACCCATATTTCTCTTCGTCCTTATGTCAGTGCAGCAGGCCCTGACTTACAAATCCTAGCATCTGTATCTCTTTGCCTGAGGTCATCCTTTGGTGGCTGAAACATCTACTCTGCTAGCCGGCCAGAAATACCAGGGAATGAACACCCCTAGGAGCGCCCTGTACCAGTGACTGACGGGAGTTGGTTTACCCTCCTCCAGTGGGCTAATTTGGAGGCTCCTGTTCTACACTGGCTCCCAGCTTTCCCCAGCAGGATTAGGCTCCCACCCCATAAGCTGTAACTCGTTCGATAGCACACGTTTTATTGGCTGTCCTTTCCCTTTCTCCCTTCCCTACCAATATTTCCTGGGATCACTTCTCAAACCATTTACACTCAAATCTTCACCTCTGGGTCTACTTCTGGAGAATTCTTCCTGGTTGAACATGTTGCAAATCTTATTCTGATAAGACAACTTGGGGCCACTTCCTCATGCATCAGTCACTGTGGCTAGGGGGATTGGTGTGATCATTGGTTAAATTTGGGTCACACTGTCCCCCTGTTGGGCCAAGAGTCTAGCCCAAGCAAAAGCATGTGGACCGTTGGGGCCACTTCCTCATGCATCAGTCACTGTGGCTAGGGGGATTGGTGTGATCATTGGTTAGATTTGGGTCACACTGTCCCCCTGTTGGGCCAAGAGTCTAGCCCAAGCAAAAGCATGTGGACCAAGGGTGGGGGTGATGGTTCCCAAAGGACATCACGGGAAATGAATCCTAAGTAGCCCAGGAAACAAAACCAGCAATGCCCACTGTCTACATTGATATGTCTGCCATATTCCATCAAGCAAATATATTTGCATGCCCACATTTTGGGCCCCAAGTGTTATGTCTAATGGCCAGACAGACTTTCTTCAGTGCAGGTGAGCTAGACCAGAGATTGGCAAACTATAGCCTGTGGGCCAAATCCAGCTGCTGACTGTTTTTTGTAAATAAAGTTCTGTTGGAAGCCGGCCACACTCCTTTGCTTGTGTATTGTCTATGGCTGTTTTTGCACTACAGTGTTGAAGCTGAGTAGTTTCAACAGAGACCTTATGGCTTACAAAGCCTAAAATATTTACTATCTGGCCCTTTATGGAAAAACTTTGTCAATCCCTGAGCTAGACAGTGACCACATTGATTTTAGAAGTTGTCTTCTAGGTTCCAAGGCAGTACGTGAAGAATTATTCTCAGCTCTTTACTCTCCTTTTCTGTTCCTCCATGGCTACCTCCATCCATGGAGTAGCACCTGAACAAATGGTGATTAATTTTGCAGATTCAACGTCATACTTCCTTAAGTGAGATCTACGTATTAAATCACACAACCCTCCAGTGAGTCTTCTCAGTAGCTCAGTCCCATGGTACTGCTACTGGAATATGCTCAATGTAAAATGCAGCTCAAGCTCTTCTAAACACAGTGTCACAGTATTGTTAATTCCATTACTGCCCAGGTTAAGCTGGAGAGAATGAGTGACTGAACAGCAAGTGTTGGTGGGTTATAAACCTAGAGTGACAATCTCAGATGTGCAAAAATGAACTTTATTTCTATAAAACTCACTGATTTTTCTGACTCATACGTTCCTCAGAGAAAACATTTACTCCCATCCTTTTCAGAATTTTCTCAATCCAATTCAGAAATTTTTATTTAAGCTACTTCTGGGTTAAAACTCAGTGCCATTCAGAAGATACCACACAGCCATCTTGAGATTCCCTTCTTCCCTCTAATTCAGTCCTGATTTTAAATGCCCTGGGGCTAAGATAGTTTCTGCAAGATGCCACTGGGGTGCCAAGTCCAGATGTGGGCCCTTTGCTAGAGATTTTCGATATGCAATTTGTCTTGCCTGAGTCTTCAGTGTGCTCCCCTGTTGTATTAGCCCGTTTCTGTTGCTTACAACAGAGTACACAGAACTGGGTACTTTTTAAAAAAAATGTAATTTATTGCTTACAGTTTTGGAGGCTGGGAAGTCCACAGTGCAGAGAACATATCTGGTGAGGGTCATGGTGGTGGTGACAATGATTCAGGGGTCTCACATGGCAGAAATGGTGGAGCAGAGAGATACTAACTTCATTTGTTCTCCTTGTAAAGTCCTCAGAACTATGCCCCTGACCACCATTATTAATCCTTTTACTAGGGCATGGACCTACAATCTAATCACCTCTTCAAGTCCCACTCTTCAATTACCATAATAGGATTTTCCACCCTCTCAACAGTTAAAGTGGGGATTAAGCTTTAATGTATGAACTTTGGGAGACAATTCAATCAGTCCACAGAACCTGTCTATGCTGGCACTTGACCCATCATGGTCATTGGCTTCTGCTGATTCATCCTCTGGGATGTTCGAGGTTTTGCCCTAGCCCTGATCATCAGGTCCTCAGATTATTCTCTGTCCTCTAAGTCCTTGCTCCAGGCTTATTCAGTTCTTCAGGCCACCCTCTGTCCTTCTGGGTCTTTCCTGTAGTGTTGACCCTTGTCTGTCATCTTTTGGAGGACCACAGGAGATGTAAAATTATTCTTTTCCCTACATCTTACTCCCAGCTCTGTAAGACTACTAAATGACCAGAGCTGAAATAGAATAGACAGGGTTCCAATCCTCTCTGTTCCCAGGTCCCCAGATTAAAATCAATTGTGAGGCAGTTTTTCCTTTCCATCGCCAGGATTTATTTCAGGGAGCGGAGACAGAGTAAGTGGCCCCTACACTGTCTCTTTTCTCTTTTCATCTGAGTTCTTTTCTCCATCTGTAGCTTAGAGGACCTTTATAGAATCTGGGGACATGAAGAAATCATCTTTTCCTGCTCACTCTTCCATTCAGAGACTAAGGATGTCAACTTTGTTCTCAGCAGTGGACTGTCTCTTCTGCAATGGGTGTTCATCCATTTGGCTTCCCAAGTTTGATGATCAGCAGTTTACTGGCAGGTAGTAAGTAGTACTTCAGTTAACACTTTGAAATATTATTCTGTCATGTTGAGTAATGGGCTCTTGCTGACATTCAGAAAAGGCAAAGGTTGTTCTAAATGATAATAATAGATAACATTTCTTGGGTGCA
>NW_007744142.1:0-12367 GCF_000696425.1 Galeopterus variegatus
TAATAACTTTCTCTAGGGCTTTCCTTCCATGCAGACATAAACACTCAGGACCTTCCCCTCCACCCCAATCCTTCATATGTCCCTTTCTGTCCCCTGTTATGCCTTCCCTAGGAATTGTGATCTAGCTATTTCTGTGCAGTAGAGAACAGTATGGCCGAGGCTGTTTGAGGTGTGTCTTGGGCCAGAGCCTAGAGAACTGGCATTGCTTGTCTTCCAGCTTAGGGTCACATTAAATTGAAGTCAGGACACATGCATGGAATTTACATTTGGCTTTGCTTCTTTATGTTTTGTATCTTTCCTGAGGCCAGAGTTGTTGTTGTTGTTGTTGTTGTAGTTGTTATTAATTTTGGTTTGGGTTTTGTTGTTGTGTTCCTGTTGAAGTCAGGACACATGCATGGAATTTACATTTGGCTTTGCTTCTTGATGTTTTGTATCTTTCCTGAGGCCAGAGTTGTTGTTGTTGTTGTTGTAGTTGTTATTAATTTTGGTTTGGGTTTTGTTGTTGTGTTCCTGCCTCCACCATTGGCTTAAAACAGAAAACCAGCTAAGGAGAAAACATGGTGAATTAGAAATAGATCAGGAAGTTCTATACTAAATTCTGATTCTGTCATTAACCAATTGTGAGTTTGAGAACCAAATTTCACAACAGAAAATAATGCTACTTTCCTGAAATTATTTTCTGTGATAAAATAGTATAACTAAAGCTTGTCACAGAACATGCACTTAACAGATGGAGGTCTCCTTCCCTCTTCTCAGATTCACTAATGTATGAATGGCTCCCAGTGGAAATTATTGTGCTCTTTTCATTAATATTTCTTTTTGATTTTAAATACCGCTGTTCTGAATTTTCTATCTATTCCCACAATCCCTCTATCTTCTTGCTTATACTTGGCATCACTTTCTTAGGAGTTGGTTTCTTTCATGTCTCTTTTCCTGAAATCTGCTCACCAAACCATCATATGACTTGTTATAAACACTAGACCATATTTTCTTTCCCTGAACCAGGGCTCCTCAACTGTAGCACTGTTGACATGCTAGGCCAGATTTGTGGAGAAGGGCTGTCCTGTGTACTGTAGGGTGTGTAGCAGCATCCCTGGCCACTACCCTCTTGATGCCAGAAGCACACTACACCCTCAACCCTAGTTGTGACAACCCGAAGTGTTTCCAGACATTGCCAAATGTCTCTTGAAGGGCACCCTCACCCCTGGTTGAGGACCACTGCACTATGTTCTTCCCATTCTTTTCTCCAAGACTTTTAGGATAAACTTGCTCTAAATAGTCATATGATTAGTGCAAACTCAATGGAGAGATGCCAATAATCTATTACAGTTTAAGGGATCACCCATGAGAGATGTCAGAGATGCCTCTAATCTTTTCTGAAATGAGGCAGTATAAATATTTATTGATATACGTATTAGTGCTATATATGAGGCTCATTATGATAAAAAAGAAAATCTAAACTCTTTACCCTAATTGCCCCCTCATTTAGATGTAGTTCCCTACAAACCAAATACAAAAGAAACTTCACTTCCTTAGAAAATTCTCTCTGATGTTGGAGTAGCACTTAATAATTAATCATTCAAATAATGGGTCAAATACTATGAAAAGCTCCTCACATGTCTTACTTACATCATCAAAAGCTTATGATAGCCCTATGCTAAGTGAATTATGATGTTTTTTGTAGAGATGAAGAATTGAAGCACAGAAAGGTTAAGGGACAATTGCAATGTATCATAATTCGTGGATGACTGAGACACAATTTAGACCCGGGTCTGTCTGATCACAAATGCTTATGCTTAACCCTCGCCTTGCCATTATGGACAGTGACTTTAAGAATTGCATTTATAGCACAATATTGTGATTTTCTGTTTATTTATCTGTCCCTCACATTAGACTGTGAGCACCATAAGGTCAGTAATAATACGTATATTCTCAGTTCTTCCCTTAGATAAAGAAAACTTAATGTCTTCATTTGTTTGTATGCACTAAATTAACATATTTAGTGCCAATGAAACATAGTTCCATTTTGCAGCTTGAGGAATAGATCTAACGGATGTATAGTTGAGCATGGACATTTATCCACTGAAATTGCATCAGGGAAGAAATATTTATTAGCCTCTGCCAGTGCCAGACTTTGTGTTAGGAACTGGGGATAAAATGATGAATTAGATAGAAATAGCTCTTGCCATTATGAACACTACAATCTGTTTATTAAAATTGAAAAATTTGAAACACTCATTAGAAAAGCATCTGGCTCATTTGGGAATGGAAATAATAGTTTCTATGATTCAAAGTTGAGAGCTGGTGAGTTAGACCTGAAAAATAAAATGCTGCCCATTGTTTCTGTCTATTAAACCATTCAAAGAGACTCATAAACTTAGTCTCCCTCCACAGCCACAAAAAGAACTCAGCAAACTGAATCCCTCACTATCATCAAAAATGTTTCCAGAATTTATTACCACCATCTAGGGAGCTGTTTAATCTCCAAAGGAAATAAAGTTTAATTTTTCCAAAGTTTAATAGCATCCATGAGTTGGCGGAGCATGAACATTTCTCATCTTTAGTGTAAACTGACCAATTTCCACTCTCACTCCTTCTAAGTCTCTAGGATCTCCAGGTTCTTCTGTGCCTCTCTCCAGAGGGTATGTGTAATAACAACAGTAATGATCTTTTCTATTTATTGGCTCTAGCTTTTCCCCAGAGTATTCCTACTGTTTTAATCATAAATCCATCAAATCTTCATGTGAAACATATTGGTAGAGACTTTAAATCTCTCCTGTGACAGAGAGATCTCCATAATGAAGGCTAAAAAAAAATGAAATCTAGATAGATAGAGGTGGAGATAGATACAAACATAGATAAATGCCAGGGGAAGTTCTTGGAAATGCAGAATATTCCATTATGAGAGCTTTCAGAAGAGGGTAATTTCTTACAAAGAGAAATAAATGAATGAGGACTGAGGTCTGTGGGCAGATTAAATAAGCTAGAAGTGGCTCATCATGAAGTGACACAGTAGCAGGTGCAGAAAAGCAGGACATGAGTGAATATGTGAAGGTTTCGTAGGCTTTTGTATATATTTATGAAACTAAGGCAAAATTAGCAATGGTTTAAGCTAGGGGGAAAACCTGCATATTTCGCTTTTCTGCATCTCCCCAACATTTTTCCAACAAAGAGTTTTGCTTCCAGAAAGAATTTAGAAAAGGAATTGAAAAGAACTGAAAGAACCATGATAGTTGCTACTACAGGAAGAAGCAATCTTTGAAGTGGTGAGGTGGTAAATGTGAGAATCATCTTGAGGATGGTCCCTAAAGAACATGACACATGAAAGTTCCAGTTTTTTGTCTGAAGACAAGCATATACTAAGAAGAGACATCTATTTCATTTTTGAAGGCCCTTTGTTGGAGAAATTTGCTTTTAAAAAAGTTCCCCAACTCTAATCTTTAGTTGGTATTTCACTTATCTCACCCCTTAAAATGTCACCTGCTATAACCTAACTCAGCAACAGCTGCTTCTGATAAAAAGTTACTGTCTTCAATCAGATTAACTCAGCTCTCCTCTTCTGGCCTGTCTCCCTCTCTCCATTGCTTTATTCTCCACTTCTTCCTTTGTAAGTGACCTTTTTTTTTTCTTTTAATAAGGTAAGTAACTGTAGAGCAAATATTTTCAAATGGGGTAGACGGCATGGCAAAATTGTTCTGAAATGAACTTGCCAGGTGGTGGCTGGCTGTGAGCATATGGGTCCTGCTTGAACCTGGCACACCTTGCCAAATTTAATTTTTAAATTACATCTTGCTTTTTAAAAATCTCCTAAAAACATAAGAGGGCAGTTTACTAAGCTAAACTTGTAAACTTGGTGTGTAGAATGAGAAAGGTATACTTGGAGATACATGAGGGAAAGTGTTGAAGTTCAGATATGTTTATGGAAAAAGTGTTTCTAAGTACCAGATTTTAGGCTTGCCTCTGTCCTAGAATTTATGGAAAAAGTGTTTCTAAGTTCCAGATTTTAGGCTTTCCTCTGTCCTAGAGGCTCTTATAGGAAATTCTGTGTCTCTCTTATCACTCATTTTCTAGAGTGTACTATTTGCAAGGATATGGAAAGGATGGAGAGATAATATTTTAAAAAGTCTAAGAATCCTGATTTGAACGGTGCATTAATCAACTCAAAAGTCTCTTTACATTGTTTCAAACATTTTGTGGTTTCGTGGCATACTTCTTGCAACCCTAAATCCATGCATATGTCCTCAAATAATATGTCGTAAAGTAAGGCAAACCATAGCTAAAGCCAAAATGTTTCATAATTTTAGTTATACTAAGTTTCCATTTATATTGTCGGAGCTAGGGCTCAGACCTTCCAAACCCATTGTACAGACTGGGTCACCAGACCCCTCACACGCAGGTCCACGCTAGGTAATTGGGAAAGATTCCAGGAGCTGTTGGCAGACGACGGGAGCTCAGTCCTCAGCTTGCTCAGTGGCAGCAGCTTACGGGTCCGGCAGTGGCCTTGCAGAGGGTCCTGGGGGCACTAGCAGCAGCAGCCTCCAGCAGCAGTAGTGGCCTCCCCGTAACCCCCCCCACACACACACACGGGGGCTGCATCCTGGAGATGGAAGGCGCCATAGATCAGAGCCACTCATCCTTATACTTAACTCCATAACCCAGGACACCTGGGTGCACATGCGCACTTACACTAGACGATAGCCAAGGAACACCTGAGTGCATATGCCTATTTACATCAAATGCTCGGCAAGATTCTGAACATTTGAGGGGCCCTGACCATTTTTCCTATATTTTCCCAGCACTCTTTAAATTTGTTTAAAACACCTTTCAACTCATTTATCTTCTGGCTACACCAATGACCTTTCAGCCAGTGGCTTCTTTACTTGGATTTCTTCACCCTTGGCTTCTCTCCTGTGCTATTGTTCTACCATGAAAATGGATGGCTGGATATGCATTCTTTCATTTAGCTAACGTTTATTAATCACATAGTTTATGTCAAGCACCATACTAGAATTTTAGGAAATAGAGACACAGTCAGTGTGGCAAAATGCTTGTGGTCTTTCCAGAGGAAAAGGTTACTAAACCAGAGATGACAATGTAACAAGGGACAATATAGCAGAGTAGGAAGAGTACAGGCCATGGAGTCATAATTTCCAGCCTTGTCTCCTTCTTACCTAGCTATCTAATGTCCGCAACTTATTAGCCAGTCTGAGCCTCAGTTTTCTCTTTTATAAAAATGAACATATTAATTAATCCCTAATTCAGTGAGTTATTGTGAGGGTTAATTGAACTAGTACTCATAAATGCAGAGTTGAAACTTAACCTAATTCTCAGGTCCAAATTCCAGTGCATTTCCTACTGAATTTCTTAGTCTCTCATTTTAGACCCTGATTCTAATTATCCACTGCTCTCTCTCCTGCACTGTAAGCTCAAATTAAACTGACTTGCTTCCTGTTGCTTGGGTATACTTGCATGATGGCCTTCTTGCCTTTGCTCAAGCTCTTCTTTCTGCCTGGGATACCTCCCCAATTCTGCAAGTCCAAATTCCCAAGCAAACAAGCTTCTTCCCCACATCCTTGTAACCACAGTCTCCCCATTCAGGACTTTTACTTATAACAACAATAACAAATAGGAACAACAGCAAACAAATTAAAAAGAAAACAAAACCAAAAACAAACAAACAAACAAAAAATCCCCAAACTAAAAAACTACCAGCAACAATAACTGAATATCTAGTCTCCCAACTGGCTTTTTTAGGCTTTCCAATAAACATGGGACTCTGGGATTTGCAACCCAACAGATCTAGGTGCAAGTCCTGGATATACGGACATACCACTCAACAGGTATGTCGTGTGAAAAGGACATGTTCTTTAAATCATCTTCCTTCCAGTTTTCCAAGGGATAAGTTGGAATAAATAATATTTATTTCATATGGCTATTACAAAACTAAATAAATTATGTGAGGTAAAATGTCTAGTTTATTACTATTATATAGTAGTGGCCCATTGAATGGGTGGTAACCAATTTCAGTAAGGAAGGAAAGCAGAATCATCTTCATTCCAATTTCTAAGAATGTCCATCTATTGAAAATACACTTAGCAGGAGGAAAGAGACTGTTTTAGCAGTCGCATGTAATTAACTTATATAACTTTAAGATATAGACATTATAGATGGACTCACTCAACCCCATTTCTACACCTTTGCAGCCTGCTTTCCTTAATTTGCAGTTAGGGTTTTATAAGCAATCTGGCTTCTACCAAGCAGATTCTCTCACTCAGGATTTTGAAGGCAGAAGTAGATGTGGTAGAGGCAATTGTTTTTTTCTCTAGGCATTATAGCACAAGTTCTACTTTGTGGTCTACAGTCTAATGGGTACCAAGGGACTGTGGTGACAGCCTCAGGATTTCAATTGCGACAGACTCACGGGGTGGCTGGGCATTTCTCCTGGCTGCAAGCTCTCCTAGGCTGCTCTGGGCAGCACCTAAGCTTTTGCTACACAAACCTCTAAGATATTCTGTTGCTCTTAATAAATTTCTTTCTGCTTAAACCAAAACCCTAATATGTTACCAGAATATTATTTGACAACAAGGTCAGGTCAAAACAAACAAACAAACAAACAAAGCTTTGACATATCAAGCTACTGAACTTATCCTGAGCCCTTCACCTCCCCTGGCTCTCTTCTGTTCGTTATAAGTTGGTTCCTATTTATTTTATTGACAATCTTTCCCCTTCCCCCTTCCTATGCTTAAATATGATGTGAAATTCTAACTCGCTTCCCCTTCCCCCATCCTATGCTTAAATATGATGTGAAATTCTAACTTGGCAGTCTTTGCCTCTAAAAATACACATGTACTTTTTTTTTTACTTTTCCTGCAGCCACTCTGCCATTCTGCCATAACAATATTTAAGTGGAGCCTGTTTGTCTTGACCCATCTCAATTGTGATTAGCTGAAAGGATCACTCAGTAATCTGAGATGTTTGAGCCAAATGGAGAGATCAATAGGCAGGGAACTATCAGCAATTAACAATTGCCTGGTGAATTTTTTATTTGTCAGAGTGGGCAAGTTGAGATGGGTGATTAGCTGAAAGGATCACTCAGTAATCTGAGATGTTTGAGCCAAATGGAGAGATCAATAGGCAGGGAGCTATCAGCAATTAACAATTGCCTGGTGAATTTTTTATTTGTCAGAGTGGGCAAGTTGAGATGCCTACAGAATAACAATTTCTGACATGAGAAAGACAAATGATGGAAAGGAGAGAAGAGATGGTTCTGTTCTTTTTCTGAAATGGATTTTCCATTCCTTTCTTAGAGCATCAAGACACAACCTCCTCTGGGCTAGTCATTAGTGGAATGTAAAGAGTAACCTGCCGTCCTGAAACAGCCCAGGTATTGTGAGAGCTGGTATATATACATCCAAAATGCCAGTTTGACTGAGATCTTTATGATGTGATGATGTAGTGCTTTGAGAGTCATGTAAGGAATATTATTTAGTAAGTTGTATTACATGCCTGACAATGGGCTATGTGCTATAAATATTCCATCTTGTTTAATCTTCAATCAATCCTGCAAGGTAAGAATTCTTATGTGTCCCTTACAGGACACATAAGACTCCATGTTCTGTACCACTGCACCACCTCTCAAAGGCATCATAGCTCACCTAATCCTGTACAGTCCATTCTGATTGATACTGGGAAATAAACTTGGTAGTGAGCAAGCCCTAGAAGGCCCTTTCTTCCCAGCTCATAAAACAGGGCTTGAAAACCTTTTTATGTAACAGGCCGGATAATAGATATTTTAGGTATTGTGGACCATACGGTCTCTAATGCAACTTACAACTCTACCTTGCAGAGCAAAAGCAGCCATAGACAGTATGTAAATGAATGGGTAGAGTTGTGTTCCTGTAAAACTTTACTTACAAAAGCAGGTGGAGGGCTGGATTCCACCCTCGTGGCAAAGTTTTCTGACCCATGATCTAAAACCAAACAAAGCGATTTCAGTGTTGCACAAGCTGCTAAGTTGTAAGAACCAGAATGACTTTAGATCTCTAAAGCCATGGCCAGATCTCCAGCCATTCTTAAAGATTCTTGTCGGTCCCGGGTATGAGTTGCATTTAGTCAGAAGCATTTCGGCAGGTGACACAAAGAGGCTAGTAATGTGGTTTTCATCTTTGACACTCACATTTGTGTGCTCTTGGGCCTTGCTGGCAATCCTTTATGACAGAAATGAAAGAACAGAGTGTATTATGTTTAAAACCCAATGACATTTACTTTTCTGACAGGCCAAATGTCCAGTCAACCAACTTGTCTCTTTGCTTTTTCCAGTATGAGTTGTAGCAAATGTGGCCTTTGGGATCAGAAAGAATGAGGAGAGAATGTGTCTTAGTTTGGAGATAATACCAATGGCTGCCTCATATTTATGATGTGAAAATTTAGTCAGTAGACACATATAAGATTACTGCCTAGTCCTGGGCACATGGTGGGCACATGGTGGACATGCAATCATTTCTTAACCCAGTGAAACTGAGGTGCCATGTCTTCAGGAAGGCAATCTAGTGCTTTCTTTATGTGTGCCTTTTGGGCCATAAGACCAAGCAGAAAGCAGGCTCTTTACCAGTCAGATGCCTGAGCTGGGAGACAATGCCGTTCAGATGAGAAAGCTAAGCTCCCAAACATCACACTGGATCTAAATCGCATACAAGAAACTGCAAAGTCATACTCCCAATTCCAGGTAATGGGAGCCTCAGGGAATGTTCAGGATGCCATTATTTCAAGGATGAACATCTCTGAGTGCTCTACAAAATTCCGATCCCTCTCCTTATGCCCAGAAGCCTTTATAAAAGATTGGCTGTCAGATATCAGAACAGGGTTTCACCAATCAGCCTCCAGGCAACATTTGGTCTCCCCCTTTTCTCCTTTTCACAGTGCAGGAACCCAAGCAAAAGCAGATAGTCAATGGAAATTGATGATCTGGCAATTAAAGCTGAGGATTTCGATTGCAGCTGAAGAGCCAGAAGTGGACCATGCAGCCATCAGAGCCATGGAGACTAAATTTCAAATTTTGATAGCCGTCCTCTTCAGCTGACTTTTAGCAAATGCCCCTGTGCACCAGGACCTGAAACTGTTTAATTGATTATTCCCCAGGGTATAGAGTCTGCCATTTTTTCTCCCTTTGGCAATTTTCTTGCTTTTTGGCAGGTGCTGGTCCACAGGTGGCCCTCTAATTAGGACTTTCTGTGATGTGATGACAGCTCATTGTGACCACTTTGGGACTCTCTCTACATAACCAGGAAAACTGCAAAACTAGCTGTTCAATTGCCTGTGTACAGCCCTGAGTTCAGGGTTGAAAGACTAGTGCTACCCCATCCAGCTACCTGAGAAATAAGCAAAATAGTTTTGCTGTATAGAAAGTCATCAGTTACATATCTAAGGGCTGTTCAGTTTCAGAAAATCACTGAACACAGGGGTTGGAAGAAAGTGCACTGATGTGGAAGCAGTAAACATGAGACTCCAGTTTTTTTCCCCGCTGAAATAAAATTTACATAACATAAAATTCTCTGTTTTAACCTTTGTAAAGTATACAATCCAGTGGCTTCTAGTACGTTCACACTGCTTGCAATCATCCACCACTATCTAGAATATCATTACCCCAAGGAGAAACCCTGTACCCATTAAGCAGTCACTCCCCATTGCCTCTTCCACCCAGCCCCTGGCAACCACTAATCTGCTCTCTGAGTCTATGGATTTGCCTATTTTGACCATTTCATAAAAACAGAATCATATTATATGTGGCCTTTTGTGATTGGCTTCTTTCACTTACTATAATGTTTTTCAGTTTCACCTATGTTGTATCATGTATCAGTACTTCATGCATTCTTATGAATGAATAATATTCCATTGTACAACTATACCACTTTTTGTTTATCCATTCATCAGCTGATCGGCGTTTGTGTTATTTCCACTGTTTGGCTATTGCAAATAACGCTACTATAAACATTCATGTACAAGTTTTTGTTTGATCTTGTGTTTTCAATTCTTTTGATATATTTTTAGGAATGGAATTGCTGTATCTTATAAACACATTTTGTGTTTTCAATTCTTTTGATATATTTTTAGGAATGGAATTGCTGTATCTTATGGTAATTTTATGTTTAACTGTTTGAGAACTGCCAAACTTCTTTCCACAGAGGATATACCATTTTACATGTGTGCCGGCAATGTATGAAGGTTCTGCTTTCTCCATAACCTCACCATCTCTTGTTACTTTCCATGGTTTTTATTACAGTTGCCTTAGTGTGGAGTGGTACCTCATTGTGGTTTGAACGTGCATTTCTCTAGGGACTAATGATTTTAAACATCTTTTCATGTACTTGTTGGCCATTTGTAAATATTCTCTGAAGAAATGTCTATTCAAGTCCTTTGCCCATTTGATAATTGAGTAGTTTGGTTTTTTGATGTTGAGTTTTACGTATTTTGGATACAAGACCATTATTAGATATATGATTTCCAAGTATTTCTTCCCTTTCTGTAGTTTGTCTTTTTACCTTCTTCATAGTGTCCTTTGATACACAAATTTTTTTTTAAATTTTGATGAAGTCCAGATTATCTATTTCTTCTTTTGTAACTTATGCTTTTGATGTCACATTTAAGATACCATTGATAAATCTAAGGTCATGAAGATTTATACATATGTATTTTTCTAAGAGTTTCATAGTTTTAGGTCTTACATTTAGGTCTATGATTCATTTTGTGTCCATTTTTGTAAATGGTATAAGGTAGAAATCAAAATTCATTCTCTCACAAGTGGATATCCAGTTGTCTCAGCATCATTTGTTGAAAAGACTATTTTGTTCCCACTGAATGGTCTTGGAACTATTGTCAAAAATCAGTTGACCACAGATGTGTATGAATATATATCTGAATTCTTAATTTTATTCATTGATTTATATCTCTAGACCTATGCCAGTCTCCCTCAAATGTTCTTTGGGGCAAGTTAATACATATTTTAAGTCTCAGATTTCCCAAATCTAAAGTGTGGGGAGGGTATAGGCATATGTGTGAATAACACTCTACAGTGCTCTTCTAATTCCCGTAATAAATTTTCTATTATGAAATTACTTATTACTATTAAATATATTATAAAATGTGAAATTCTATAGACTACATTCTATCCATTGGATATGAAGTTAAATAAAAAATATTAAGTATGTTTATCATCTTTTTTTTAATTATAAAGTAGCACAAAAGTGAAAGTATCTGTGTAGTTATAAAACACATACACGATGGGGCTGGTTTGGAAATTGAAGGGAAAATATTTATATTTTTGTTCATAACATTACTAGGAGTCATGGAAATATATCTTTGACTTTCTAAACTTCTCTCTCATAATATCTGGATGTCATTAAATCTTATGAGAATTATTTCAGATATTCAGGTTTGGTAGATTTATTACTGGTTGGTAATGATTTCAAAGCCTATTTAGCTATTTTATTCTCCAACAAATTTCTTCATAATCTGGACCTATATTACACATACGACTCATGTGGTACTCCCAGTAAAAATCTTATAGGCCACTCCTGATCACCTCCACCCTGAACAGACCATGTTCATTCCTCATTTAGTATCTTCATTTATATTATTTATCCAACCATCTGGGTAGTTTTTGATCCAGAATGATGTTTTGCAAATACTAGACAATGGACAGGTTACATCAGAATCACTTGGGTACTCCCTGCTAATAAACAGAGTATTCCAGAATCTACTCAGATCAATCAAATCAATATAAAAGTGAGAAGGGAACTGGAAAAAAAAGGAACTATACAAACACCCCACGTAATTCTAATACAAAGCAAATGCAGGGGACCCTCTGATCTGATGCTCAGGGGACAGGTGGCAAATGTACATAGTACTCAAAGTCAGGACAGGCCTATTTCAGAATAGCTGTGGGCACCGGAATTTAATGTAGAATTACGTAATGTTGTCTATAAAATCAGATATAGATTGGGGCAAGGAATTGTTTTAGAAACAATATGAAACTGGGAAAGATGAGTTTTCAGGACTCAGTTGCTATTATGGCAATGATTAGAGGAAAAAAATCAATGACCTCTGGCTAGACTAAAGGTTTAAGTGAGAAATGAAGGTGCCCTAGAGATCTTGAGTGACAGCACCTTGTGGAAAAATAGTATGAAGGTGGAACATCTCTCCCTCAGAGTTCCAGCTGACTCTACTCCTCTGAGGAACACTGAGCTGGAAAAAGGCCAAGGCCATTGTGGCTGGCCTTCCTGCCTAGGGATACGGGTTAGCATTTCATGGGCACCTGCTATGATTGAGGTATTTATCATGAATTACTTATTTTAATTCTGAAATAATCATG
>NW_007744142.1:13039-13264 GCF_000696425.1 Galeopterus variegatus
TGAGACTAATTATAACTTCTTTAATGTAATTGCTTCTGTGGGCTACAGCATCCATACAGTACGTTACAGGAGCTGCTACCACATGCAACTGTTACACATTTTCTACATACTCATTGGATTAAATTGAAAGTACACTGGATCTTTATGATTGAAGGGACTTCTAATCACACAAGAGGAAGAGGGAGCAGACATGAGAATTCTGCTAAATTCCTAGACTCTGTTACA
>NW_007744142.1:16736-17281 GCF_000696425.1 Galeopterus variegatus
ATGGCTTCTTTAAAGATGGGTCTTTTGACAATCCCAACAGCCCTTGAAGGTCAAGTTCTGTGTCATCTGCATGTGTATAACACTGGCGACTTGATGCACAGCCTGGCGCATCATGCGTGTTTACTAAGTGTTTGTTAAATAAAATAACAACTTAGTTATTTATTCTTCATTTTATTCATATTTTGTTTCATGGCAATAGAGCTACCTGAGTTCACAAGCAAGAGACTAAAGAAATCATCTAGATCTTTCCAGGGGCTCAGCCTCAAGTGAACAATGGGCAGAGCCACCACCTCAGACTCTAAACTTCCAGATTCTGTTCTTTTTCCTCTAGCCTTAGTCACCGGTCAGTATTTCCCGTTTCTTTTTCCTCCTATTTTCCAAGACTTTGATACACACTTTGTTCTCTTATTGACCTCTTACATCCAAGAAGGTGTCCTTCAAAAAGACACAGCACAGTTTGAGGGAGCATATTTTCAATGCAATTAAATGGCAAGAATGTGTCCAGAATATATTTAAAAACTCCTTAAAACCAACATTTTAAAAAT
>NW_007744143.1:0-306 GCF_000696425.1 Galeopterus variegatus
AAAAGAAGCAAAAATTGACAGAATTAAAGGAAAAAATAAGCATTCCCAGAATCATAATAGGGGATTTTAATATCTTTGCTTTAACAATTCATAGAAAACTCAAACAAAGGAATTAGTAAATGTACAGAAGATTTAACAACACTATCAACCATGTGCCCCAATTACTCTTTATACAATACTAACCTAACAAGTGCAGAATTCACATTATTATTTTCATATGCACAATGTACATTCTACCAGGTTCTTAACATCAACCATCACATTATAGAGTATATTCTATGACCACACAGAACTAAATTAACAATC
>NW_007744143.1:2336-2700 GCF_000696425.1 Galeopterus variegatus
GCTTCTCAACTCCTTGTCCTGGAACTGGGGAAGACACCTCGGGGAAGACAGCAGAAGCCAGCGAAGACCAGCAGCAGAAGCCAGCCTCCAGAAGAGAAAATGCCCAGCGTGGGCTTGCTCAGCCCATTTATAGGCTCGGTATTCAAATAAGGGATCCTGGAAGACACGTTCTGATTGAACCCAGTAGACAAGCCCTGATTGGATAGTTTCACTGCTGTTACCAACCAATCAACTTTCAATAGATCTTCACCCGGGGTGCCCGTGTTTTTATGGAGGTCGTTCTTATGACCCTAATAGAAAACTTCAAGATGATTAAGCTGTTACTGCCCATCCCCACCTCCACCCAACAGCTAGCAACCTGCCA
>NW_007744143.1:5153-5696 GCF_000696425.1 Galeopterus variegatus
ATATATATACACATGTGTATGAACAAACTTCAAAAAGTTCAAGGATATATTTGTATTATCTCTTAATTCTATTTTTCCATGAACTTTTTTGAAGTACCCTCATGTGTACATATATACACATATAAATATATGTATATATTTACCTATAAGGATTTATATTTATCTTATTCATTTTTCAGTGTTTATCCATTTATTTGTTGATAGAAATTTAGGTTGTTTTTACCATTTGGCTATTGTAAATATTGCTGATATACCACTAATTATATATATATATATATATATATATATATATATATGACATTTTTTATCCATGATATGTACATATTTANACATTGTTTGGGCTGTTAAGGGTTCCTTGCAATCTCAAATGAGTTCTAGATTCAGCTTGTCAGTTTCTACAAATAAATCAGCAAGGTCTCTAATAGAGATTGCATTAAATTGGTAGCTCAATTTGCTGTATTTTTCATTAATTTAGATTTTTTAAAAATTCCAACACTGCTTTACAGTTTCCATAGTATAAGTTTTGTGCTTTTTTGTTGTTGT
>NW_007744143.1:7160-11582 GCF_000696425.1 Galeopterus variegatus
TACCAGCTTCTGTTGTTAAACTTGTTAAACTGTACTTAGCAAAACCCCACCTATGTCTCTTTCTGTAACTTCTTGGTCTGGAGAATAAATGCAGGAAGGTAACCCCAATTCGTGGTTAATCTCCCAAATGGAAGGATGCCTCATGCTTGAGGGTTATGGGATATTAATCCCTTTCTGGGGCTTCTCACTGCTTAAAAGAGATGGGCTTTGAGTAATCTTTGGCATCTCCATCACCCAGGGGAAAAGGGATGACAAATCTGTGGGAGGCAAAGTAACACCTGGGGATTTCGTATCTGATCTCCTAGGGTCGCGTCTGATCCCAGTGAGCCCAACCTTTCTGTCTCCAGCTCAGGTTTCCCCGCACTCAGGACTGTGGGTCCAGCTGCCTGGACGTCCTGTCCATGCGGCAGCACCTGAGCAGGACTCCTCCTGCCCAGCCTCCCACCTCGGGCAGGCACAACCTGTCTTCACGGCTGAGTCCAAAGTCCCCGTCCCCTGTGGCTCTGTGCTCCCGCACGCCAAGCTTGGTCTGGCAATAAATCCTACTACTCGGGCTTCAGATCACACCGAGTCCAGCCTATCCTGCCCCCACCCCCACTCCCTGCTGGCCTCGCCCGCGCCCCTGCCTGGACCCCGTGGTCCTCCTCAGCATCACCCTCCCGCCATCCCGCTAAAGTGCAGGTCACACTGTGCGCAGGCTCACTTTTGTTCATCATCTTCCCCGAGTGCGGTGTAGCCCCGTGCTCGCTGGGATGGTTATCTTGTCTGATGTTGCTCATACATGCAGTTCCTGTACACAGCAGGCACTCAATAAATGTGCTGAAGGAATGAACCAATTCTTGAAGAACCAGGATGAAGTGAGACTGCTTCTGGCTTCAAAACCATGCATTTCCCCAAAATGAAGTGCCACATTCCCGAGGAGGCCGGGATCTCCCCCTCAGCCTGTGGGGATCCAGGGTCCTGGGCAGCGGCAGGCCACCGGTCAACGGTCATGGGACCCTGGGGAAGAGAGAGAAACAACATCCCAAACTATGTCTACTGTGCTTGAACTCTTAGAATGATTTAAATTACTTCCCAAATCAAATCTGTAAAATTAACACTGGTTCGCATAACCCATGAAACAATGCAAAAAACTGTCATTTCACATCCCTCCCTCTTCTGTCCCCACTGTTAACTATCATGTGAAAACATAAACGTCTATCTACTAGGAAGTGAGTACCTGACATGCACGTCACACATGTCACATGCATGTCATATACAGAGCACACGCAGCACACACACAAAGCACAGACAGAGCATGGGGGATGCTTCTTAGGACACCAGGACCAACACTTGCAAACTCCTTCTGAATAATAACAGACGGGGGCTCATCAGCACTGCCTGACAACCCAGAAGAGGCAGGTGCCCAATTCACTCACCTCAGTTAACCCACTTCAATTAACTCACCTCTTAAATGGAATTCAGCCTGTTTTCTCTTTTCTTACAGGCTAAAACTATGCTGGTCAGTGCCTTCAAGAGTAAGTATAGGTTCAAAGAACAAGTGTATAAATATGTTTCTATTCATTCAGAAACTGTAGCAATTTTTGGTGTGAGCTTCAAGTGGAAGGGACCCCGGGCACTGCCTGGTGGCAGCAGGAAATACTTTTTCAAATTAGAAACATTACGGTTGATAAAAGATAATAGCTAACTACCAGATTAATTTGTATTTACTTGGCTACAAGTAGGTTTTGGTGCCTCGGTGTGTATTTTTATAGGGTCGGTGTGATGATTTTGACTGTCACACCATTTCCTTTCATGATACTCCCAAGCTACACCCCCATCTCTGTCACCATAGATGAGGTTTGCCTTAAGACTTTGTGTAGGTGGAATGTCAGAGGACTTTGAAAATAATACAAAGGAGAAAGAACAAAGAAACAAACAACAACAACAACAAAAAACTCTGTCTACTAGAGGTACTGCCTGGACAAATTTCTTAAAGCAAAGAAAAGAGAAAATCTAAAAACAGCCCAAGGGAACCCATGTTCCGTTTAAAGGAACACACAACACACACAAAGGCCAACTGTCACCAGGAGCAACAGAGGCAGAAGACCATGGAATGAGCTCTCTAAGACCATGAAGTAAGGAAAAAAAATTAGAGGGACGGGGTAGAAGGCTATGGTTTGAATGTGTCCCCTCCAACTTTCAGGTGTTGAACATCAAGGTCAATGTGACATGATAGGAGGTGGGGCCCTGAAGAGGTGATTAGGCCACGAAGGCTCCCCCCTCAAGAATGGGTTAAGGCCCTCATGAAAGAGGCTTCGCATAGGCTCTTGCACTCTTGCCTTCTACCACGCCTTCTACCACGTGAGGACACTTGCCTTCTACCACGTGAGGACACGGGCTCCTCCTGTCTGGATGAAGCAACAGGTGGCGTCTTGGAAGCAGAGATGGATCCTCAGCCTCTTGGACTTCAGCCTCCAGAGCTGTGAGAAACACATTTCTGTCATGAAAGCCTCTTGATCTATGGTACTTTGTTAACACACCACAAAAGGGTCTACGACAAAAATTAAGGTGTCCGAAAGAAGCAAACCCATAAGTGTTGGAAGGATGTGGGGCAATTGGGACACTCACAAGCAATTGCTGGGTTTGTGCACTGTTATTCCACCTTGAAAAAGCGCTTGCCATCATCTGGTGCCTACAGCTGGTCTCCCATCTGTCCCTCACCCCAACAAGGGTGTGCAGGACATAGCGCTTGCTAGTTGTGCTCTGTCAAAGGTGGATTATGCTGGATGGGCCTTCTTTGAAAGTATGTGTTTGAAGGTAACAGAAGCTGCCCAGCTGGTGAGCATGTTTGGGGCAAGGTCTGGGCAGGAGGGAGGGCCAGAGAGGTGAGACTGGCAGGTAGAATTGCACGTGTGTTGAGGGGACTGCAGCTCCTGGAGCAGAGGCCAAAATGCTGAGACGCTGAGCTGCACCTTCAGCCAACTCACAGGCAGGGGACAGTTAGAGCCCTCACAGAGGTCATCCTCATCTGGCCCCCACCTCAGGCTTTCAGTAGGTCCCCCAGTGACTGTGCCTAGGACAAAGGGTGAGCTGAAACCTCCCAAGACCCAGAGGGATGGAGCCCCCAGCCACAGGCATATTGAGAGTGGTGGAAAGTCTGAAAGTGACTCCCCTTGATGGCCACTGTGGTGACAAGAGGCAGAAGCCATGTGAGTCACTCTTCAGACGGCCTCTCCACAAGTCCTTTCTCACAACACCACGCAGCTTCCTCTGACCAGTTTCTGTGGTGTTTGTGAGTGAAATAGGTTCCTCAAAATGCACATCGGGAGGGCCGGCCCATGGATCACGTGGGAGACTGTGGTGCAGATAACGCCAAGGCCATGGGTTCGGATCCCTATGTAGGGATGGCCAGTTGGCTCACTTGGGAGAGTGTGGTGCTGTCAACACCAAAGGCAAGGGTTAAGATCCCCTTACTGGTCATCTTTTTTTAAAAAATGCACATTGGGTGGGTCAGGAGCAGTGGTCCCCTCCTCTCATGGCTCAGTTCGAAACTGACCCATGGCTGCACCACTGAGGGAGGCGATAGACAAAGTAATGAATAATTATTCACTGAATCAAGTCAAATCCACACACGTGACCTACACAGATGGCTGTCATTCATTGAGGGTGTTAGCTTTCTGTCATTACTTATTGTACATTCAGAGCTGATGTTATCTGTGGGGTTCTCATTCGATTCCCATTTTTTATTAGAGGTATATAGAGAGTATTTAGAATCTGCTGCTATCAGCTCAAATGGAAATTTCAGATGTCCTTGTTCTCGTTTATCTGCTGGGAGGGTGTTGCTCTGCATCCCGTGTGGGGAGATCCATGTGTCTGAGCTCATATCGCAACCTACCAGGAGCAAACTGCCCCGCTGGAATCCGGCAACCGAGAGTAGACTCTGCCCGGCCTGTGGCCACACACACGTGTGCGCTCTGTCCAGGAGGTCTGCCCCACAGCCAGCGGCCATCCTGCCATCTCCATCCCTTCTAATACCTGTTTGAGGCCCTGACATCTATCCCTAAGCTCCCCCTTATGCAGAAGACCTGAACAGTCTGGCAGGAACTGTTGACATGCAGGGGTCAGGATCATGTGTATTATGTCTCAAGGGATGGTGCATCCTCCAGCCTGAGGAGGCGACAGCTCAGCCAGGCCCCGTCCTCTCGGTTGATGTGGTGTAGCTTGTGGATCCCACCTCAAGACCCCCAGACGCATGTCCATCCATGCGCACCTTCCTGATCTCCGCAGCGCATGCAGCTGTGGGGACCTGGTGAGTGTGTGCAGGGCTAGTGGCTGGATCCCCACACAGTGCATCAGGCGATGGCCCCAGCATCCAACCGTGGCATCTTCTGTTCACAAAGGTTTTCAGTGAGATGATGAATAAAAGCATGAAGGAGCGAG
>NW_007744143.1:12123-14498 GCF_000696425.1 Galeopterus variegatus
ATAGTGAACAAACACCAGTGAAACCTTCAAAAACTCAAGGTAATAGTTCTATCCAACACCTACCCAGATTTCTGTGTGTGTGTGTGTGTGTGTGTGTGTGTGTGTGTGTGTGTGTGTGTTAAGAATAATGAATATGAGATCTATCTTCTTAACATATCACAAATGGGCTAACAATAAAATACATGAGACTTCATTATAAATATCCACATGATGGAGTTTGGATGTGTTGTCACCTGCAAAACTCATGTGGAAACTTGATCCTGAATGTGGCAGTGTTGGAAACTGATTGAGTCATGGGGGTGGATCCCTCATGAATGGATTCATGCTCTCTCTGGGGGAGGGGGGATTAATGAGTGAGTTCTCGCTCTGTTAGTTCCCAGGAGAGCTCATTGTTTTAAAGACCCTCGCACAATAAGAACAGACACCGAACCACTGTGTGGAGAATGCAAAGTCACTGAGTGAGGGCAGAACAAAGCAGAACACTGCCACATGATGGTGTGGCCACACAGAAAACTGCCATTGCTGTGCTCCTGAATCCCAGATGAGAACTTCTCAGACACCCACGGTTTCTGGGCTGTTGTGTTCTGTGTTTCACCCAGCAATTACCAAGCACTTGTTAGGAATAAGAATTTGGCTAGAATCTACATCTCCCTCTCTTTTACTTTCTTTCATCTGGAACTAACTGGGATCATTAATTCTTCAATATCCCTATGAAATATCATGAAATGAATGTTATTATGTTCAGTTTGCAGTTTAAAAATTGATGAAGAAAGGTTAATTAAATTGCCCAAGTGTGTCCGGCCAATGTTTGGTAGAGTCAACATTTGAATTGAAGCATCACTGCAAATGTTATGGTCTTTCTGGTCTTTCTATCCTTTCTGAAACATAAGGTTTTCATTTAAATGAAACTTGTCATTACAGTAAATAACACAATCTTAAAAGACAAAGATAAAGTAAAGCACATGAACATTAGGAGGAGACATCTCTTCAGAGAGTGAAATGGCCCATGCCTGGGTTGGGGAGAAAGTGCTGCATCCCTGCAGTGGCACCTTATCCAAAGAAGAAGCACAGGAGGTGACCTGTGATTTGACCCATCTTCTGCCTTTTATACATGTTGATTACATACAGCAATGTATTTAAAAAACAAGTGAACAATAT
This sequence comes from Galeopterus variegatus, assembly GCF_000696425.1. NCBI lineage: Eukaryota > Metazoa > Chordata > Mammalia > Dermoptera > Cynocephalidae > Galeopterus > Galeopterus variegatus. Next base: position 13,282 of record NW_007744143.1, read on the forward strand.
ATTATATTCAGCATTTTAACCTCATTACAGTTTTTTAATCCATGAATTCAATATTCTATGCTTTTAAAAACCTATATTCCCTCTAATGACATGGTTTCTGTGAGTGTGAGATCTATATTCCCTCTAAGGACATGGTTTCTGTGAGTGTGAGATTTGAGATATTTAAAAATATGTAGCACTCATTATATCCAAACAAGTGTAGAAAGGCCCTACTAAGAAGTGCTTGCTAAGGTTATGTCAGAAAGCTGTGCCTAACTTTGTTGTTGATGCAAGTTGTAAAGTACTCCATTTAATAACTATTAATGAATAATTCAGTTTGAGGATTTCTTGAAAATGACACCTTTGTTTGTATCACATCTTTGCCCCCAAATACATGTCAATGTGTCTTTCTTGGATGCAATTTTAGAATAGGGACAATACATAGAAATGGTGGACAATGGGTCATAAAATAAAAAGCAGAGGCTCCTTTGAGAGGCTTTGGAATCTGGTGAGCAACCCCTGTCCTCAGATGCTGTGGAGGATGCTGTCTAGACTTCCTGGAACCCACCGCCTTCAGATCCAGAAGATTCTGAAAAGACGCTCAGTGCTTTGGAATGTGGGCTTGGAATTCTCGGAGCCATGAGCAGCTGAAGCCTCTCACAGAGAGAATCTGGAAGGAACTTCTTGCAGTATCTTTTATAGCAGATCACCTTTCATTATTTCATAATTATGACCAAGGAGAACAGACATGATTTTATGCACTACCTCTTAAGAAAACCCCATACAGCATGTCCAAAGACATTGTTTAGTAAGAAAAGTGACTTCGGGTATAAGCAGGTCCATGCATGTGGTGCCCATGGATTATAGCAGACAGCCCTAGGGGATGGCTTCACTTTTATGGACAGACTAAGCCAAGTGGGGATGTGGAATGACATTCATGGGCCCCCACCCCTCTGGGTGTTTCCCAAACCCTTGAAAGGGGCTATTTCACAGAGCTGGAATCTTATTGACACAAAAGGATAAGGAAGGGATCCAGAGGCAAGTTGCTGTCAGGGTTGAGCCACCCATGGATAATGGGGAGAGCAGGCACTGAACTGTCCTCTGGAGGTGCCTGTGGGTCTGGGGCCCATGCAGAGCCCCTGCTGTTGGGAGACAGACAGTGGCCATAGCTGAACCCTAGATCTTGATCTGGAGTTGATGACTTCAGCATTCCAGGAGTCACAGCATCTTTACCAACA
>NW_007744143.1:15985-17279 GCF_000696425.1 Galeopterus variegatus
AGCCTGACTGCAACCCACCACAACCAGCAAACACAGCTGGCCTGACCACAAACAATCCCCCGAGGAGGCCTCCAAGACTTTCCCATGTGCTCAGTCCTCTGAGCCTTAAAACTCCCTGCCTTTCCTTTCAGAGGAGTTGAGGCTGTCTCTCTCCCCTGTTGCAACAGTCATGAATGAAGTCTCCTCACCTGCTTAAACTGTCTGTGCAACTTCATTTTGACACCCCAAATAACCTTCCACTGGGTTACATAGGAGACTGTGAGTGCATTGGGGTGACTGTCCCATCACCAGCAAGCACATGGAAGGAATCAGGTGTCTACCAAAGAAGCATCTGTGTGACACTCAGGAATAAAGAAGAGATGGAAACAGCAACAATGTTTCAAAGTAATAATAAGAAGAACAGCATCTNGAAGGTGGCATTTTCATTGGTAACCTCCTATCAATCCCAGCTGCCTTTTCTAATCAAATTGCATTAAATTCCTTTGCTTTCCTTTTCCATAAATGTCATTAAAATACTCAACGTGCTTCCTGATGCAGAGGGTCATTTTATGCAAATTTCTTTACAAATTATTAATTTTAAAGACCAACATTCATCAAGGAAGGGGCAATGTTTCTAAAACACACACACATATTTCCTAATACAAAAAGATTTAATTTTGCAATTCTTATTGCTTTGAAGTAGTTTCTACTTTAAGACAAAGAAAGTCTCTATTAGCACAGCTCCATGTGGGCATTTAGGTTAAAAGCTATCCACATTTCGAAGATGGCGACGGGTCTCGAACGCCCGCATCAGGAAACAGTGCGATCCTGAGAGCTGTGTGCTGTGATACCAGAGTATTGATTGCATTTCCAAGAGCAACAAAAGACGAATAATTCTTTCAACAACGATCCTACATCGACAAACAAGCGGCAGCAGGTTCGAGGTTTTGGGGCCGACATGGAGAAGGACTCCTGGGAGCGCCCAGGCCCGGCTGCGGGAACGAATTGGCGGCTTAGACAGCAAAGGCCGGGAAAGCCAGCAAAGGACTGCCCAGAAGCCGTCTGAAGCACGCCAGACTGGCCACCCTGCGTCCTCTGTGAGTCACCCCCAGCAAAGTCCCACTAGCGGGGCGAACCCTGACTACTCCCCACCCACCTGGCCCCCGCCCATCACACCAGGCTGGGCACCCACAACAAAGCTGCCTCCATTTTCTACGGCGGGGTCTGAAGGGCGGCTTAGTGAGGGCAGGCCACACATCTCTGTTTGGTGTGGCTCCCCGCTGAGACGTGCTGGGACTTGCTAATTGCTTACCTC
>NW_007744144.1:0-17278 GCF_000696425.1 Galeopterus variegatus
GGAACCGGTCTGTATGTGGGATCCGAACCCTCGGGCGGGAGCGCCACCGCGCTTCCCAAGTGGCACACTTATCCAGTGCGCCACCGGGCCGGCCACGGGCTTTCTTTTTTGAGGTGATGAAAATGTCCTCAAATTGACTGTGGTGATAGCTGCACAACTCTGTGAATGTACGAAAAACCATTAATGGGTGAAATATATGTGAGTTACATCTCAATAAAGCTGTTTAAAAAGAAAGAAGACTAATAAAAACTGATAACCCCCCAGTCAGATGGATTGAAGAAAAAAAAGAAAAGGAAAGGGCAAACTTACCGACATAAGATGTGAAAGGGGTACCACTATAATTGTTGCAGACATCAGAAGGGTATTAGGGGAATGCTCAGAACAACTTCATGCAATACATTTGGCAACTGGCGTGACATGAACGAATGCCCTGTAAAATACAACTTACCAAAACCAAAACAAGAAGAAACAGAGACAGGATAGTTCTAGGTCTATTACGGATATTGAATCTGTAATTAAAAGCTTTCCACAAAGTAAACTAAAGGCACAGAGGGCTTCACTGTGGATTTTTCCAAACATTTAAAAAATAAGTAGCATCAATCATCCTCCAAAATTGTCCAGAGAACAGAGCACAGTGGGAACCTCCCAGCACCTCTGAAGGCCAGCATTACTTACATTCGAATTTGACAAGGACATTACAAGAAAAAGAAAAGTATAGGCCAACTCCACAACGTTCTACCCAAAATATCAGCAAATAAATCCAGCAATATATAAAAAGATAACACATCATGACCAAGTTTGTGCATCCACAGTTAGTCTAACCTTTAAAAATTAATTAATGGGGGGGGGAAACCTATGTGATCACACCAATAAATACATAGAAAGTGTGTGTGATAAAACGCAATAACTTCACAATAAAAACTCTTGGAAAATTAAGAAAAAAGAGAACATCCTCAACCTGATAAAGAGCCACCTGGAAAAAAAACCTACAGCCAATATCTAACGGTAACGGGTAGAAAATATCCCTCCCAAGACTGGAAAAGAGCCATGTATGTGTCCCCTCACCATGTCTACTCAATACCACACTGGCAGTTGTAGCATGCAAAAAGCAAGAAAAATAGGTAACAGGTACATGGATTACAAAGGAAGAAGTAAAACTGGCATTATTAGCAGCAGAGACAATTGTCTACGTTAAAAAAAAAAAACAGATTTCAAAGTTCAAATAATAAGACAAAAAACTAAGTTTTGTAGGATTATTGGACATAGCATCAACTCACGGCTAAAACTCAGCCACACCTCTCTCTGCCAGCAGAAGAGCGGGGCATGGGCAGTCCTTCCCATGCTTGCCTTGCAGCTTCGAAATGACAACTTCTTCATGCCCAGCAATGGTGAGCACCTTTTGATATGCTTCTTGGCCATCTGGTATCTTCTTTTGAATGCCTACATAATTTTAAATCCGTTGTCCCACAGGAGGTGAGCAGAGGGAAAGGGACAGAGGGAAACAGGGGGGTACAGGGAGCCAGCAACAGGTGACCAGGGCACTCAGCCTGTCCCCCTCAGCTGAACCCAGGCACAGCTTCAGACCAGAGCCCAGAAGGTTGCGTGTGCGTGGGCAGCACATCAGGTGTGCTGTCCAAGCCAGTCATCCCAGCAGCACACTCTGTGCAGACCTGTCTCTCCCCCCAGGGCTTACAGGCAGTGACAGGTGAGGCTTCCTGGCTTAGACCCACTACAGGCCCACCCACCTGCCCTCTCCATCCTGAGACAGCCATTCACATGCAGGCCTGAGGCAGCTGGGCTGGAATCCAATAAATATCAAAGACTTAGAAACCAGTTGTGGGCAAAAGCACCACCTCCTACTGATGTGTGTTTACACACAGCTGCTGTAACAAGTCTGGACACACACTCAGGAAAACGCACGGGCCACAGTCGCCTCCTCGGCAATGACAAGGTGTCTAGTTACAGCCTAGTTTCTGCTCATTGTGTCCAGGTCTTCCTCAGCCCTGCTGCTGCACAGGGCCTCCTGGTTCTCAGCACCAGGTTCTCAGCTGATGGGGCCCAGGGCAGGGCCAGGGCAGGGCCTGGCCAGGACCCCCACTGGAGAATCGGGTGGAACTCGGCCCCACTCTATGAATCAGGGACTGACAGTGGCACTGGCTGGGCTACGGGGTGAGGAGAGGGCTATGTGTGCAAGGCCCTGGCACTTTCTGGGTGGCAGCAGACACACTTGGGCAAGAATGAAGGTTGGGCAGGAGGGGGAATGAGTTTGAATGTTTTTAAATCAAGTCCTTATTCTTTCTGAACAAAGATTTCCTGTGTCTGGCCCTGGGCCCAGGTCACACTCCTACCCATGGGCTGGACAGGGTGACAGGAGGATCCGGGGTGCCTCTCCATGGGTGGGGGCCATGAACCCCTTTCACTCCTACCCCTACAATGTGAACTCACTCTACAGGACCCTCCCAAGTCCTGCTGATAGCAGTAGGGTAGTGGTTGGGGGTGGAAGATGCTCCTCCTCCTCAGCTAAAGGGGTGAGTCCTGGAAGAAGACCAAGAGTCCCACAGGCAGTGGGGGTGAGATGGGCCAGGGATGCCCACAGCCAGCACAGGCTGTACTCCCAGTGGTGCAGTTCTGGCAAGGAAGAGAGCTGGCCTTCATGTGCCTTCTTGGGGTGTGGATTTCATATGGAAGGAAAGCACAGCTCCTGAAGGAATTGAGGTGGCATGTGAGCCAAGCTAGCTGGCCAAGGCCATAGGAGGAGGCCAGGACAGCGACCACAGAGCCAAGCAGGGTCAGTATAGAGGGAGAAGGGGAGGAATTGGAGTGAAAGGGGAGGGTGAGGGCAGAAAAAGACATGTCTGGGATGACTTTGGGGGCTTTGGCTAAAGGCCCCAAGGAGGGTGCTGCCACCAACCTGAAGAGGGGATAGGGAGGAACGTGTCACACCTGTCCCCCATCCACCTGGAAGATGAGAGCTATGGCTACCTGAGACCCAGCCCAGAGCAAGGTGCAGGGCATGCTCCGAGGACAGTGAGGAGAGACAGCTGGGCCACCAGCAGCCCAGAGGGGCGGGAGAGCCAGCCTTACCGTGAGGCCCAGCTCCGCACCATATCATCCTATCCTTAGCAGCTTTTAGAGGTAAAAGTTACATGCTACAAATTCACCCATTCCAAGTGTGCAGTGCAGTGGCTTATATCTACAGACCTGCACAAACATCACCACCATCTAACTTTAGAATATTTCCATCACCGCAAACAGAAATCCTGTACCCTTAAGCAGTCAATGCCCCCAGCTCCTGGAAACCACCCCCTCTGTTTTCTCTCTCTGTGGATTTGCCTGTTATGGGCATTTCACATCAGTGGTATCATACAGCACGTGGACTTTCATATCTACTTCTTCCACGCGGCTCCATGTTCCAGGTTTGTCCATGTTTGAGGCTCATCCACTACCCCTCTTTATGACTGCATGACATTTAATCGTGCTCACCCATCCCTCATCCCTCAGCTGAGGGACATGTTGGGGGACAGAGCATCCCCCCAACCCCCTGGCCACTGTGAATGGTGCTGCAGTGAGCACTGGTGCCCAAGTCCTTGGGCTCACGCAGCTTCATGTTTCCCTTGGGCTGACGCAGGCGAGGGGCTACCAGGTCATGTGGTAATGTGTCTACCTCCAGGAGCAGTGGCTTTCACAGTGGCTGCGCCACTCTGCCCTCCCACCAGCAGCACAAGGAATAGCACTGCAATTTCCCTTGGGCCAGCATCCTCCTTGTCCCTCTCACTCACTAGGAGGTCCACACTCCCCGCAGGAGTGGCTGCTCTGAGCTGCAGGAGCAAGAGGAGGGCGTGATGGGGGCAGAAGCACACTTCCCCACCTGCATATGTGGATTTCCAGTGCTGACAGCCCTCAACGGCCCTTACACACTCTCAGGAGACAGAGCTGGACACTGACCCTGAGGCTCTGCTTGGCTTCTATCCCGGGCCTTCATGTGACCATGGCCTTCATCTGACCTGTCTCCCAACAGAGTGAGGCTGGGGCAGCCCTCTCAGTGCAGCATCCACAGAAGAGCTCAAAGGACACAGAACAGCAGGTGGGGTGGCAGCGACCTCTGGCAGAGGGGGCCATGACATTGTAACACACAGGGGTGGGGCTCTGTTAACCTGCATCAGTGCTGCTGGGGTTTCACAGCATTCATTAAAGCATATGTATGCTTCAGACATTTTTATGCTGAAATGGTAAATTTCAAAAATTTACAAGGACATTTTAATGACAGATTCTGATACTGATGATCACCCAGCCGGAAACACAATCAACATGTCTACGCAGAACATGGTCTCCAAGCCCCCTCCTCAAACTCCTCCCTTAAATAGCAAGACCACCAGGGTCACCTGACATCGAGGACAGCCTCCCACAGAGACCAAACTGAAAGAAACAGACCACGAGAGAAGAGATCAATAAAGTATCACTACTTCCTATGAGATGAGAATGGGATATTACAAAAAAGAGATATTCAGGCTGGCCGGTTAGAACGTGGTGCTAATAACAAGAAGGTCAAGGGTTCGCATGCCCATACTGGCCAGCTACCAAAACAAACAAACAAACAGAAATATTCAGATAACATGCAGAAATTAAAGACATGAGAGCAGAAATGAAGTCTTCATTGGCAGGTCAAGTTTAGGCTCTCTCTCACAGCAGAAGAGACAAGCAGGTGGGAGAGAAGAGAAGAGACGTAGAGCCCAGTCAGTGGAACGGGCAGAGTCACAAAGAAAGTGAACAGGGACAGCAATCAAAGAGGTGACTCAACAGAGGTCGTGACAGGGGCTGCTGGACAGAAAGGCTTACCAGGCTCCCACCGTGAGATTTCTGAACACTGAAAGCAGAGAAAGATGTACAGGCTTTCAGAGAAAGCACCACAGAAACACACAAAGGACCGGGAATCAGAATGCATCGAACCCCAGACGGGAATGCTGGAGGCAGGACGACGTGGGGCCGCCCAGAGGCTGCACCCTAGTAGCCCAGGAAGCAGGCTCCCCATGCAGAAGAGAAGGGAGCCCTGAGAGGGACAAGGGAAAGAACCTCCAAACAGGCACCTGCATGGCAGGCTCGGACAGCAGACAGACAGTAGAGGGGCTGGGAGGCACCGGAAGAGGCTTCTTTAGGAGGATGGGTCTGAGGGCAGCAGACAGCGCAGGCCTGGAGGCAAGGTGAGTGCACAGAGACCCAGCACGAGAGCACAGGGAGAGCAGAGCTGTGTGAGAGAGGTCAGGAGGCCTCCTCGCCCACTACCTGGCAGCCAAGGCACCTGGAGCCACAGGTATTCCCATGTGGGCGGTGGTCCTCCACCTCCTCAAACCAGAAGACAGGTCCAAACAACAGGAAGACGCAGGGGACGGCCCAAGTCCGAGTCAGCCCACAAGTGGGAAGGAAACCTGGGCCATGACCTCGGGGCCGCAGGACCCTCGCTCCATCCCCCGAGGGCTGCGGGAGGGGCGAGCGCCAGCTTCCCAATTCTTCAACCCAGCCAAATCTGCCTCAAATCCAGAAAGCCCTGGGCTAACTGAGACAATCCAGTAAGGTATTTTCCAATTAAATACAAATGCCAAGTTACTGCAACTGCTGAACCACAATACTTGAGGGAACCAAGAACCAAGATGGGGTCCTAGAGGGGCTCCCCAAACCAAAGGATACGCGGTGTGCCCTCGGTGCGGCAGACCAGGTAGAGGCAGGCGGCGATGACGTGGGCCATCTTCCGACCACGGGTCAGGTGCTTGCTCACGGCCATCTTGAAGAAGTTGAAGGCAGTGTCCAGGCAGTGCTGGTTCAGCTGCAGCTGGTTCCCCAGGTGGTGGATGTGGCGCCGCCCTAGGACACACACAAGCGACTCTTAACGAAACGTTGCCACCAACCCACAACCCTCAGGTAACTGACAACTTTTCAAAAAATCAGTGTCACATGACAACCTCAGCAATTTAAGATTATGTGTATAGATTTGCCCTTTTCCTTATAAGTTTTTTAATTCACTGTGTGTGTGTGTGTGTGTGTCTGTATGTGTTCCCATCAGTTTTTATTTTTATTTATTTATTTATTTTTTAATTTTTTAAATTTTATTTTGTCGATATACAATGCGGTTGATTATTGTTGCCCCTTACCAAAACCTCCCTCCCTCCTCCCTCTCCTCCCTCCCACCCAACAATGTCCTTTCTGTTTGCTTGTCGTATCAACTTCAAGTAATTGTAGTTGTTATATCTTCTTCCCCCCCCCCCCCGGTTTTTTTTTTTTTTTGTGTGTGTGTGTGTGTGTATGTGTGTGTGAATTTATTTATTTATTTTTAGCTCCCACCAATAAGTGAGAACATGTGGTATTTCTCTTTCTGTGCCTGACTCGTTTCACTTAATATAATTCTCTCAAGATCCATCCACGTTGTTGCAAATGGCAGTATTTCATTCGTTTTTATAGCTGAGTAGTATTCCCCATCAGTTTTTATTTATGGACACTGAATGTGAGTTTCCTATGATTTTCACGGACCATAAAACCCTCTTCCTGACATTTCAACATTTTAGTCTCTGAGCGTGATGTGTGGTGTGACTGAATATGCCTCTCTCAAAGGCTCCCTGAAGTCTGGGGTGTCTGCAAAGGGCTTGGTTTGGGTGGGTCAGCCTGGTACTTCTCACCTGACAGGCTGTGACTTGCGGTGCAAACGCCCCTTCTCCCGCGGCCACACGACCTGGACCACAAGCCCTGGGCTTTCCCAACAGCACAGGGCCGGGTCAACCTGCCCCTCCCTTCCCATCAGGGCCCTCTGCTTGGTCCAGCCCTGTCCAGCCCCCTGCCAGCCTCTCCTGCAAGAGAGCTGGCTGCCTGGCCAGAGAAAGGCACAGCCTAACATACCATCCCCTCCACACCTGCCCACAGGGAGGGGCTGCGGCAAGTGCAAGATGTGGCAGATTTGAGGGTGCCAGGCCCTCTTGGGACAGCAAGGCACTCGGGGTGCCAGGATGGCAGTGTCTGAAGCCACACATCTTCCCAGAGTAAGACCTTCCCAAAAGCTATGAGCCAAAAGATAGCATCAAGAAAGGAAGCAGAGGTACTGCTGTATAGGTGGGAAAAGTGGCCCCGGGGCCTTCTGACATACACAGTGAAGAAGCAGAACACAGCCATCCATAGGCCAGCATCAGGACGGCTGTGGAGGGACAGCTGGGGGGACAGCTGTGCACATCAGCACTCTGGACTGACCTACACCCCCACTTAGTCTGCAGTATGGACACCGTGGGCAGACAGGATCCACCTCCAGGCAAGAGGCCCACTGGGGTACCCAGAGGACACAATGGTGGGTTGAGGCTCAGGACACCAGGAAGAGCTGCCATCACAGACACTGCCAGTCCCCACCAGCATCCTCCTGCATCTGAAACCCATGCTCCTCCCGTGAAGGCCATGCTAGGTGACCTCCACTTCGCCCACAAAACATTAAATACTGACTTCACTGGTTCCTTTGATAAGGACACGAGTGTTGGGAAGGCAAGGACTGGCACGCTGCTCATGGCCACGCTTCACTGATAGCGACCACTGGCAGAGGCAGGCTCCCGGTGAGCCTGTGCCCCAAGCATGCCAGCAGCCAGGGTATGTAGCCTGGCAGGTCAGGGACAAGCCTCATGCTCTACTAGAGGGACGGGGTGGTCAGCATGGTCACACAGAGCGCCCCCATCCAACCCTGCTGCAGCCCTGCCCCTCAAGTACCCAACACCCTCTGCCTGTAGCTCACATAGCTCTGAGGCCTCCAGTTAGGCTGAACCCACATGGAGGGTGGCACAGAACCAAGACCCCAACCAACTGGATAGAAAGACAGCACCAGGGCCGGCCCGGTGGCGCACTGCTACAGTGCGCCGCTTGGGAGCGCGGCGGCACTCCCGCCGAGGGTTCGGATCCCACATACAGACCGGCCGCTCACTGGCTGAGCGAGGTGCGGGCGCAACACCGAGGGTTGCGATCCCGTTGCCGGTCCCGGTCCGGTACGGGCGTGACACTGAGGGTTGCGATCCGTTGCCAGTCACAAAAAAAGACAAAAAGGAAAAAAAAAATAAAAAAAAGAAAGACAGCACCATGCACGCTCACGCAAGAGCAAAGACCACCCCGCGGCCCAGCAAGATTCAGAGGTAAACAGAGTCAGCTGATGGGAGACCCACTGAAGCTGGGGCCCGTTATCTACTTTGTCTTTGGGGTATGTTTGGAAAACTCCATAGTAAGAGGTAAGAGAGAAAGTACTCTCCACAGGGTGCATGACCGAGGCTGGCACCTGCTCCCAAGCCCCAACCCCTCGGCAGGGGCTTGCTGGCACTAGCCCTCCTGTGTAGGCTATGTTCCCAACATGCAGGGGTGGCTTGGGGGTGCTACAGACTGAGTCGTTGTGTCTCCCCAAAATCTACATATTGAAATCCTAACTCTCAAGGTGCTGGTATTAGGAGGAGGGGTCTTTGGGACACAATTAGGTCATGGGATAGAGCCCCAGTGATGAGATCAGTGTCCTTAAAAAAAGGGACCCCAGAGAGATTGGTCAGCCCTTCTGCCACATGAGGACACAGCAAAGAGGCACCGTCTGTGAACCAGGATGCCACCCTCCCCAGACACAAATCTGCCAGTGCCCTGACCTAGGACTTCCAGCCTCCAAAACTGTGAGAAATAAATTTCTGTTGTTTAAGCCGCCCAGTCTGTGGTATATTTGTTACAGCAGCCCAATCGGACTAAGACAGTGGGCTCAGAATTACTGTAGTAAGTTATTTTTTAACATCTTTATTGCAATATGATTGATATACTGTAAAACTTACCCACTTAAAGTGTACAATTCAATCATTTTAGTATATTCACAGAGTTGTGCAATCACAATTTAGTACATTTTTCATCACACAAAAAAGCTCCCCAGTAGCATTTACTCCTACCCCACTCCTGAAAAAACGTTAAACTCTTGAGTTCAGCACTCACCATTAGCAGACTGAACAAATCACATGACTTAGACATGATTGCAATTTGTAAATATACAAAGACGTTATTAATAAATACAAATGCATATAAAACCAATTACTAGTTAACTAACCACAGCTTACTATCCTTAGCTTCCTTCTCATAAGCGAATTCTGGAAGTAAACCTTACAACACATAGGCGCTCTCGACATTTTGACATCATGTGAAAATCAGGCCAGCCTTTCCATTGCAGCCAGGGTTGGATGGCCACTGTCCACAGCCCCGCGACAAGTCCTAATCAAAAGACAGAGACTCAGACCGAGTGGAGTCTATTCCAGACAGGCAAGGTGACTTCAACATTCACAAAACCAATGTGATTCACCACATTAACAAAGGAAAGAGAAATCACTTCAATGCACACCAGGAATCATGTGATGAAATGCTACCATTCTTTTTACTTTTTTTATTTTTTGTCTTTCTTGTGACCGGTAAAGGGATCGCAACCCTTGGCTTGTGTTGGGCCACATTCCGGTGCAAGCACATCATAAGGCGTCTGCCTGTGTGTAGTTCCTATTTTCTAATATAAACCAAGCGGCGGCCGTTTTGAAATACAAGTCCGCTGCCGCCATTTCAGTAGCGCTGATATGCACGTAGTCAATTGCTCTCTCTTCCGGGGCCTAGTGACTAAACAACTTTTTCCCGCTCTGCCATCACCCACCCCCCTAACTCATGGCCTCCCCTGATTGGGCAGCCGTCCCTTCCCGCTCTCTCTATCTACTTCCACTTTCTCCCTCTATATAAGCTCCAACACCCTTGTAATAAACGGAGTTCTGGCTTTGACCACTCTCCTGGCTCGGTGGTGTTCTTTCTCGGCCCCCGGGGAGGAAGGTCCTGGGGGGGAAGGGCCGTGCCAGCGACACTCATCATCCCGCTCAGCCCCACAAGGGACCCCCGGCTGGACCGGGGTCTCTTCCCGCTCGGTTTTGTCGGCCTCTGGCTCAGGGAGGCCCGACAGGCTTGGTGTTGCCCACACCACGCTCAGCCAGTGAGCACACCGGCCATCCCTATATAGGATCCGAACCCACCGCGGGAGCGCCGCTGCACTCCCAGCGCCGCACTCTCCCGAGTATGCCACAGGGCCGGCCTGTTACCATTCTTAATAATAGTGAAATATTGAGCGTTTTCACACTGAGGTCAGGAATAAGATAAGAAAATCCACTCACACCCCTTCTGCACAATGCTGTACCAGAGAGTCTAGCGTCAGGGCACTTCCAAGTGCAATGAGGCACTGAAAATAAGTATAAAGACAGGAAAGGAAGAAGTAACAATGTCTATTCACAGACTGCATGACTGTTACATAGAAGAAAAGAATCTACAAATTATTAGGCTTAACAAGTAAATGTAGCAGTTCTCCACAATTTGATGTAAAGATTCAGCATAATTCTAACCAAAATCTGGGCAGGTTTTCTTTTGGAAATCAACAAGCTGATTCTAAAATTTATTTTGAAATGCAAAGGGACTAGAATAGCCAAGACAGGGGCCAGCCCGTGGCTCACTCGGGAGAGTGCGGTGCTGATAACACCAAGGCCACGGGTTCGGATCCCATATAGGGATGGCCAGTTAGTTCACTGGGTGAGTGTAGTGCTGACAACATCAAGTCAAGGGTTAAGATCCCCTTGCTGGTCATCTTTAAAAAAAAATTAATAAAAAATAAAATAAAAAACAAGAATAGCCAAGACAATCTCAAAGAACAAAAGAGCTGGAAAGCTTACTCTACCAAACTTGAAGACTTACTCTAAAGGCACAGTAATCAAGAAAATGTAGTACTGGCCTGAGGACAGACCAGCAGACTGACAGCAACTCAGAGATACCATCTGTAGAGTCACAACAAGTCTGCAAATGGACTATACACACATGGTCACTTGATTTAAGAAAAAGGGGCCAAAGCATTCCAGTGGAAAAAGATGGCCTTTTTGATAAACAGTTCTGGAAAAATTGGATATCCATATTGAAAAATGTAAACCTCAATCCTTACTTCATACCATACATGAAAAATTGATTAAAGTATATCTCAAATATAAATGTCAAATATAAAATAATAAAGCTTCCAGATGAAAGCATATAAGAGTACATTTAGGCCTTGAGGTAAATAAAAATTTCTTAAACAAGTCACAAAAAGCCCTAACCATAAAAACTGATATATTGGAGGCCGGCCCGTGGCTCACTCGGTAGAGTGCGGTGCTGATAACACCAAGGCCGCGGGTTCGGATCCTATATAGGGATGGCCGGTTCGCTCACTTGCTGACAACACCAAGCCAAGGGTTGAGATCCCCTTACCGGTCATCTTTTAAAAAAAAAAAAAAAAAAAAAAACTGATATGTTGGGCTGGCCACTTAGCTCTGATACATTTGGAGTTCATTAAATTAAGAAATTTCTGTTCATCAGAAGACAACATTAGTAGAGGGAAAAGACAAGCTACAGACTTGGAAGAAGGATTCAAAATACGTGTTAGTCCATCTCAGATGGACTTATAACACAGTACCTGAAACCTGGTAATGTATAAAGAAATAGAATTTATTTCTTACAGTTTGGGAGGCTGGCAAGTCCAAAATCCAGGGAACACATCTGGTGAGGGCCTTTTCCTGGTGGTGACTCGCTACAGTGCCACAGGGTGTCACATGGCAAGAGAATGGGCTGAGCAAGAAAGAGCGTTGCTCACTTGCCTCCTTCTAAAGCCATCAGAATCACGCCCTTTGCTCCATGAATGGATCGATTCATTCATGAGGGCACAGTCCTCACAATCTCAGCAGCTCTTCAAGGCCCCAACTGTCAATTACCACAACAGGATTTCCCACCCTCTTAGCACTGTCGCAGTGGGGATTAAGTTTCTAATACATGAAACTTTGGGGAAAACATTCAATGCATATCAGTATGTAAATCCAACAAAGGACTCAAATACAGCATATATAAAGATCTTCTACAAATCAATAAGAAAAAGATAACTCAATTAAAAAAAAAAAAAAACATGCAAAAGACATGAGCAGGCACTTCACACACACAGGATGCCCGAATGTCCAGAAAGCATAAGCAAAGGTGGTCATCACACTCACTCAGCAGGGAAAGCAGATTAAAATCAGTGAGCGCTCCACCTGCCACCAGAAAGACTAAAACCAGAAAGACTGGTAAACGACAGTACTGACAGCAACCGCACCAATGGAACTCTCAGACGTTGTCGGCTGGTGAGAGGATGGGTCGGTACAACCACTCAGGAAAACGTTTTGGCCCTCTCTGCTAATGATGAGCACACACATACCTGATGAGATACCAGAAATCTCATCCGCAGGTATATTCCCAAGAGCGGCTGATGCTGCGCCCACCGTGGGGCCATGTGTGAGGACGCACACAGCAGCTTCACGTGAATAGCCAAAAGTGGAGACGTCCCAAATACGCATCAACAGCAAAAGCAGACAGATAAACTGTGGCATACTCAAGCAATAAAATACCACACAGCAATTAGGAAAAAAAACCCAGCACTACAGATACACTCAAAAAGTGTGCACTCCAGAATGGCTGACACCCAGGACCCTGACATAAGGAATGCTGGCCAGGATGTGGAACAGAAGGAACCGTCATTCACTGCTGGCAGGGACGCAGAACAGTGCAGCCGCTCTGTGAAAGTCTGGTGGTTTTCTACAAAACCACACACACTCTTCCCATACAATTCAGCAGTGGCACTCCTTGGTATTTACCCAAAGGAGGGGAAAGGTTATATCCACAGAAAAACCTGCACATGAATGTTTATAGCAGCTTTGTTGATAACTGCCAAAACTTGGAAGCAACAACCAAGATGCCCTTCAGCAGGTGAACAGACAAATAAACTGCGGTGCATCCAGACAAGGGAATATCATTCAGTTCTAACAAGAAATGAGCTATCAAGCCATAAAAAGACACAGAGGAACCTTAAATGCATGTGACTAAGTGAAGAAGCCAAGCTGAAAAGCCTACATACTATCCAAGGGTACTTCAGAGAGCTTGTGGACAAACAGAATTGAAAAATAGTACGGATTTTTCCATGAACTTTTCAGATGATTCCAACTAAATGACATTCTGAAAAAGGCAAAACTAAGGTCAGTAAAAAGACCAGTGGTTGCAGGGGTTTGGGGGAAGAGAGGGATGAACAGGCAGAGCACAGAGGATTCTTAGGGCAGTGACAGTTCTGTATGACACTGTAATGGTAGATACACAGCGTTACACATGTGTCCAAACCCGCACAAGAGTGAACCCTAATGTGCACTTTGGGTGGTTAATGACATGTCAGTGTGGGTTGAAAGACAGTAATAAGTGTGTCACTGTGGTGAGTGACGTTGACAGTGGGGGAGCTGTGCTCATGGGGGTAAGAGGTATAGGGGAATTCTCTGTACCTTCCTCTTAGTTTTGTTGTGAACCTACAACTGCTCTAAAAAAAAGTCTTATAGAAAGAAAGTACATTCTGTATGATTCCAATTGTATGAGAAGAAAACTACACAAAACTGAATAATAGGGAGCTTTCTGAGGTAGCAGAAATATGCTATATCTTGATCTCTGCTGCATACCTTAATTCATATCAATTTATCAAGCAGTTCACTGAAGGCTAGTACATTTTACGCACTTTACTATAAATATGTCATAGCAGGAAAACAGACCAAAAGAACAGAAATTTCCCTGAGAAACACCTCCCAAATGAAAGGGCTCACCAAGTCAATGGAAACAGCTCCAGCCCAGCGTGCTTCAGAACTCCAAAGACAAAGACATGACACAAAAGGTCTGAGATTAAAAAAAGAGTGACGAGGCCGGCCCGGTGGCGCACTGGAGAGTGCGTCGCTTGGGAGCGTGGTGGTGCTCCCGCCGAGGGTTCGGATCCCATGTGGAGACCGGTTCCCGCTCACTGGCTGAGCGCGGTGCGGGCGCAACACCGAGGGTTGCGATCCCGTTGCCGGTCCCCGGTACGGGCGCGACACCAAGGGTTGCGATCCCGTTGCCGGTCCCCGGTACGGGCGCGACACCAAGGGTTGCGATCCCGTTGCCGGTCCCCGGTACGGGCGCGACACCAAGGGTTGCGATCCCGTTGCCGGTCCCCGGTACGGGCGCGACACCAAGGGTTGCGATCCCGTTGCCGGTCCCCGGTACGGGCGCGACACCAAGGGTTGCGATCCCGTTACCGGTCAGTAAAAAAAAAGACAAAAAGGGAAAAAAAAAAAAAGAGTGAGAGATCAAAACTCAGATGGCATTCAAGGTCTCTCGCTAACAGACCCTGAGCCAATATTCTCTGCTTTCCATGTGATGCACGTTTCAAACCCCTAAACAAGCATCTCAGTGAAAGGAAAAATCCATGTTCAGATTAACAGAGAGTCAAGAGTTTCTCTCCCCAGACTCTTTTTCTAAACACAACTTGAGTATGTGCCCAAAGAAACTAAAGATAAAATCCACGAAAGAGCATGGCTTGGGCAGAAGCTGGTGAGGCCTGTCACCGCAGGCAGGAGGAACGGCCAGCTAGTTTACTTCCATCTTTCCTGTTGTCTAAGAAAGGCAATCAAGACTTAACAGCAACAGTAACAGTCTGAAGCTAAATTCACAATTTCAAACAACCCAACAGGTTGGGGTGGGAGGTGGGAAGTGGACACAGGGCAAGCTCCTGGGGGATGACAGATTGAGTCCCTGCGGTCACTGGCAGAGCACAGCTTCGCTAATAAATCTAGGGAAACCACTGAGGGAACCATCATATGATGTAAAACTTCCAAACCAGAGGGGTGAGAGGAGGAGGGGAAGAACACAGAATAATAAGGAAAATAAAAAGAAACATAAACCACGATTAAGTCAGCAAAAGGCAGTGAAGGTTTTTTAAAAGGAAGATAAATATGAAATAAAAGGCAGGAAGAGCCCATCAGAAATGCACCAATCATGAAGGGCCAAAATTCCCTCTCACGTCTCTAGAGAATGTCTGGAAAATATGCTGGGATCTGCCCTTTAGACGCCCTCCCAAAACTACACAAAATGGCACTAAGGAGATGAAGTCGGCGCAAACTCGCAAGGGCGAGGGCGATAGGACAGGAATCTGCAGCCAGCAGAAGAGGTGCCCCCAGTGGGGTGGAGGGCCAGGAGCAGGAACTTTCCAACTCAATAACAGGACAAAAAACCTGATAAGAAACAGGCTGAGGATTTGAACAGACATTCCTTCAATTTGTTGTGAACTGGTACTTTCATAAAACACAACAAAAATGTCACCACAGTGTCAAACTGCTATAAATGTGTTGCTTCCTACTCATTTCTACTGAGACCACTAACAAATGGTTGTGAGCCCAGCAAGGTCACGGCCTCACTCTGAGGGGCCCTGCAGAGGGTCTCTGAGGATGCCCAGGAGGCCACATGACTGGGGGACACAGATGAGGCCAAGCCGAGAGACAGCAGCTGAGGCTGCTCTGCTCCCGTCCCCTCATGCCAGCACCGCAACCCCACCTCCTGGAACCTGCCCGTGCTCGGCGGTCTCCGCAGTGGGAAATACCATTCTGCAGGGTCTGTGCTCTTGACTCCTTGCCCAAGTTCACATGGAAGCCGCCACCCAGGGTGGGGGTTTTGCCAGCACCTAGAAACACAAAAAAAGACTGATTAGTCAAAACTCAGGAGAAGATCTGCACTTACAACCCTCTCACACTTCCAGAAACACAAAGCGAAAACAAGACGGGGTGAGCGCTCACCTGGGGAAGCAGCAGCAGGTTGGCCCCTTCCCCGTCGTCACTCACACTGACCGAAGGAACCCCCGTGGGGAAGCACCTCTCACTATTTCCCACCAAGGGTCCACGGCCTCAACAGGAAGCCGCAGAGGGTAGACCATGCCTGTGTGCATTTTCTAACCACGTTCCAAACACACCACACACCCAGAGTGGACCACTGTCACACAGCTGCCAGGTGAGGCACAGCTCTGCCTAGAGAGTGCAGCAGGGTGTGCCTGCATGGTGTGTACCAGCCCCTCTGTGTCCCTCTTCACAGCTCTCCGCTGTGCCCCAGGCCAACCCGTCCACAGACATTATCTCTGTACAGTGGCCGTGTGTGAATACGTCCATCTCCCTGCTGGACTACACGCTCCTGGATGGACCATGTCTTGTGTGGTACTGGGGCTACTGCAGCCAGCCAGTCTGACTGGGACGTGGGCCCTGGTAGCCTTTGAAAATATCAGGTGATTGTTGAAGCTGATACCCATGGAGATTCATTACACTATAGTGCCTACTTTTGTATGTGTTTGAAATTTTCCATAGTAAACACTTCTAAAAATTCTTTTTAAAAAAAGGAAAAAGAAAAAAGAAAACACAGACTGCTCAGCAGACTTACAAACCCCACGAGCAAAGCCTGGACTTCAGAGGAGCACCATGCTGAAGTGGGGACCAGGCAGCGTGAGCAAAGGCGTGAGCCAAAAGTGCCTCCCACCTGCAGGCATTGGCCGTCCATGGCCAGCACAGAGTACAGACACTGGGACTGGAGGCTTCTACAATTAGGGGACACACCCCCTCAGCCAAGCAGGAGGGGAGGGGAGCCTGCAGGGCCTGTCAGAGGGGCTTGGCAGGATGACGTGCAAATGCTGGGATGCTCAGAAGCCTTTGCCGAAGTCTGGGGAAAGCACGGGGTGGCCACCAGCCCAGACTGTTCCAGGCAAGCTTGGCCTCCAGCTCATCCGTGCATGCAACCAAATCCCAAATACTAAAAAGATTCTTTCAAGACCTTGCAAAATTACTCTAAAGTTCAGCTGGAAGCAAAAAGGAATTAGAGTGGCCAAGGAAACTTTGAAAAGAGCAGTGAGTGGGCCTGGAGGGAAGCTCCAGCAACGAGGGGGGTGGGGATGGTCCAGAACTGAGAGTGGAGCAGGGAGCTGGCCTTGGCAGACGGTGCTCAGCTCTCCCCCATTGCACAGCAGAAGCTGCGGGGCATTCTTAGGGCTGAGGCCCAGAGCTGGCCCCGCATCTATCTGCTGCCTGTTGGTGGTTAACACGGCCACAGGACCAGCCTGACTGATTCAGTGAGGGCACCAAGTATGGCAGCGCGGGGGTGGGGGGATGGCAGGGGTGCTCTTGGCAGCTCTGGCTGTCACAGCTGGGGGCCGTGTATTGGTTTTCTATTGCTGTCATCACAAATTACCACAAACTTAGTGGCCTTCAGGGAGTTGGAGCCTGGCGTGCCCTGGTAGGGGCTGGAGAGGACCGGTAGGGACACACTGGGGTGCCGGGGAGGGGGCAGGGCCCAGGGGAGACCGTCCAGCTCTGCTCCCTGGTCCACCCCATACAGGACCACCACCAAAGTATTAACT
>NW_007744145.1:0-268 GCF_000696425.1 Galeopterus variegatus
GAGGGGTGTGAGACTGTTGTTATCTCCTAGAGGGAGGGCCCAAGGAGCAAGCTGGGTAAATGGCAGGGGCCCGAGTGTGCAGTGGAGCATAGAGTTTCTAAGACAGTGTCTCAAGTGGAAAAGGGAAAAGCTCAACAATTAAAAATGCTTAGGGTTCCCTGCAATGCGGTATAACCCTATGCAGAAAAGAATTACTATCCTTAGAGAAGCCTACTTGTAAGGTTGACTCTTGGCTGGCATCTGGGAAGCTGGATTTTAGGAATGTCCG
>NW_007744145.1:2208-2876 GCF_000696425.1 Galeopterus variegatus
CATCTAAAATATAATGAAAAGATGAGCAAGATGAGTTTTGCCCATTGGGAAAAATAACAGGAGGGAAATGTGAACAAGAAGTCACATCTGGTTGGGAAAATCAGAAAAGGCATCAAGGAGAATGTGATATTTGAGACAGACATTAAAGGATGGGAGGATGTGTACAGATGGAGAAGGATGGCATTCCAGGCAGAGAAAACAGCGTGATGAAAGGAAGAAAAGCATATTTGAGATCAGAGCTTTTATTCATGTAAGGATAAAGGAATAATGAAAAGTAATGCTGGCAAGTTAGGTTTACGGTATGTGGTGGAAGACACAAAATGCCAGAATGTAGAGATAATATCATGTCTAGTAATTGGGATTACAGAGGGATTGAAAGTTTTTAAACAAAGGAATTATATGGTTAGATCAACATTTGGGAACGTTAATTCCACTGTCGTCTTTAGGATGGTTTACAGAAGGAGATTACATGTAAGTTGGAGTAGTTGGGAAGCCAAAATAATCATAAATGCTGGAGATAATCTTCTTCCACTTCAATATCATTTTCCCCTCTTGATATTCATATCTCTGCATCAAAATCACCTTCTCAGAAATACTATTCCACCACACCCAATCTGCAGTACCTACTCTACTTAATTCTCTTTATCTTAATTATAGTTGTCACCATC
>NW_007744145.1:4813-5381 GCF_000696425.1 Galeopterus variegatus
TTTTTTTTTTTCATATATTCTGGATACAAGTTCTTTATCGGATATGTGATTTGCAAATATTTTCTCCCCGTCTGGGATTTGTCTTTACATTCTCTTAAAAGTGTTTTTCTAGAGCAGTTCTTAATTTTGAGGTAGCTCATTTTATAAATTTGTTCTTCTGTGTACTGTGCTTTTGATATATCTAAGAAATCTTTTGATATATCTAAGAAATCCAAGATCACAAAGATTTCTCCACATTTTTTTAGAAGTTTCATTTAGATTTTACATTTAGATCTATGATCCATTTTGAGTTAACTTNATTTAGAAAGAAAACAAAATTCATTGCTTACAGTTTCTGAGGCTAGAAAGTCCAAAGTCCAGGGAACACATCTGGTGAAGGCTTTCTTTGGCAGATTATCACACTGCAAAATGGTGGAGCAGGGAGATCACAGAGAAAGCAAGACAGACTCTCCTCTTCTTTTAAAGCCCTCAGAACCATGCCCGACCACTATTTTTAATCAATTCACTACTGTGTGGTCCTACAATGCAATCACCTCTTCAAGGCTCCACCTTTCAATTACCATAATAG
>NW_007744145.1:6904-7510 GCF_000696425.1 Galeopterus variegatus
GAATTATTTTTAATTTATTCAGAGTTGTTTTATGACCCAGATATGATCATCTTGGTAAATGCTTTATGCTCACTTAAAAAGAATATATATTCTGCTGTTGTTCATGGAGTGTGGTACAAATATCAATTAAGTCATTTTGGTTGATAGTATCATTAAAGTCTTCTGTATGTGTAATTATTTTCACTCTACTACTTGTCCTGTCAATTACTGACTATCACTGTGGATTTTTTATTTCTCCTTGCAATTCTATTAGTTTTTCCTTCATTTATTTCAAAGCTCTGCTATTAGGCACATTAACTTTTAGGGTCATTATGTTATCTTGATGATTTGATCCATTTATCATTATTAACTGAACTTTTTTATCCCTGGCAATATTCTTTATATTTTTTTCTCTGACATCTACTTTATCTAATATTAATAGCTCCCTCAGCTTTCTTTTGATTAAACTTATCATGGTATTTCTTTTTCCATCTTTTTACTTTTTTTATATTTATAATGGGTTCTTGCTCTTCATTCAGTCTGACAATTTCTGCTTTTTAATTTGGGTGTTTAGATCATTTACATTTTATGTGTTTATTGATGTATTTGAGTTTAAATATACCATCT
>NW_007744145.1:9205-9939 GCF_000696425.1 Galeopterus variegatus
TTTTTGTTGGTGGTGGTGGTTTGTCTTTTTGTGGCTGGCTGGTATGGGGATCTGAACCATTGACCTTGATGTTATCACATGCTTGATTATTTTTGACTGAGTGCCAGACATTGTTAATTTTATTTTGTTGAGTGCTAGATATTTTCATATCTCTATAAATATTCTTGAGCTTACTTCTTAAGCAGTTAAGTCACTGGAGACAGTTTGATCCTTTCAGGTGTTCCTTTTAAGCTTTGTTAGGCGGGACCAGGGTAGCATTTAGTCTAAGGCTAATTTTCTCCACGATTAAGGCAAAACCCTCCGAGTACTGTACTGATGCCCTGTGAATTATGAGTCTTTCCACTCTTACTGGTGGAACAGAAACTATTTTCAGCTCTAGGGATTTTCTTTTGTTCCTTCTGAGTGATCCTTTCCCCAGATTTTGGTGGTTTCTTTGCACCTATGCATTGGTAGTACTCAGTTGAAGACTTTAGTGAGACCCTGTGTACATGTCCAGAGCTCTCTGTGCAGCTCTCTCTTCTGTGTACTCTGCATTGTAAACTCTAACCCCTTTGGCCTGTCTAGACACCCAGATTCATCTCCTCAACTCAAGGATGTTGTCAGGCTCTACTATGATCTGGCATTCTCTCCAGGCAGTAAGCTGGAACAATTGTGAGACTCATCTCATTTCTTTTCCATCTCTCAATAACCCCTGAGAGATGGTTAAATATAACACTTTTTAAATATACTTTGTC
>NW_007744145.1:11575-12422 GCF_000696425.1 Galeopterus variegatus
TATTAGGCAGTTTTGAGAAAGTGCATATTAGTAAACTTGTATTGAATTTCTGCTATGTGCAGAACAGCATACTGAGTGTTCTTGAAGTATTCAAAACAAGGCTACAGGCCTGCCCTCAAGGATCTGATGATGCTTGCAGTTCAGAAGAGAAACATGCACATGAAACCATGGAAGAGCAATTTACCCATAAGGCCCACATGTAAAATTATATGGTACAGACTATATATGTAGGAGAAAGTACAGCATTAAGAATTACAATGTTTCAGATAAAGTTTATTGGAGGAGGTAATTTTTAAGTTGAGTCTTAGAAGATACTGTAGAAATAAATTGAGAAATTATTGAATTTTGAAATCAGGAAATTGGCGTTCAGCATTGGTTGGGAGGTCAGATTTATTTATTCATACTTTTAACATATCTTTTGAGTATCGGCTATGTGGCAGGTACTGGAGATACAGATGCTTAGTGAACAAGAAGACATCTTTGCCCTCATGGAGCTTACATCTTAGTGGAGAGGCCACCTAAAATCATAAGTAATCACATAAATAAACAAGAGAAATAACTGACAGTGATAACTGTGCAGCAAAGAACTAAAAAGGGAGAAATGATAGTGAAGGTTTGAGGGGGTTACTTTAAACTGGATACTCATGGAAAGCCTCTCTGAGGAAATAACATTTCAGCTGAGATCTGACAAAAAGCAGCCAGCTATGGGAGGGGAAGGGCGATGGAAAGAGAGAAAAGCATTCCAAGAAAAGGAAGCAACTCAGGCAAAGGCCTGAGGGAGGAAATGTCTTTGTGTGTCTGAGGAAGAGAATTCTGCCCAGGCGAAACATTGGTGGATGAACAGAAG
>NW_007744145.1:13792-17277 GCF_000696425.1 Galeopterus variegatus
ACAATTTATGTCTCCTGTTTTATTACTCTCTTACTGTGTATTTTGTGGAATTGAGTTAATAGGCACTATCTTTTAAACTGTTCTTTATATATTGGTCTTTTATTTTGGTGCTAAGTATTCTTTAAACAGCATTTTCTTATAAAATTTATTGCATTGCTTAAAAATATGGTTAAAAAAGTAATAGACAATAATTAGAAATGTAAAGTATTTATACTGGTTTATTTCAATCTTCTTGCAGAATATAGCATTTCTAGTCTTTCATGAGAGGCCCCAAGTTAGAGCTACCCCACTGAGCCATTTCTGAATTCCTGACCCTCAGGAATTTTAAGATATAATGTTTAAATTGTTGCTTTAAGCCATTAAATTTGGGGCAATTTGTTAAGCAGAGATAGAGAGCTAATGTACACATCCATGTCCTTTGCCATGTAACTGTAATGCCCTTACACTATGAGCAGATGTACTTACATACCTTTTAACTCTAGGCTCAGCTATTTGACTTGCTTTTGGCCAGTAGGAGGCTCTCCTGGGCCTCTGCCATCACCATGAGACAAACCTGCCCTGGCTAACCTGCTGATCCAGGAAGAATGAGAGACACTTGGAGCAGAGCCTCTCCAGCCAACCCAGAGAAGTGAAATGAGAAGCAGAGCTACCACTCTGGATTAGCTGCCTCCCAGCTAATCCAAAGGCTCATGAACAATAATAAGTGATTGTTGTTTGAAACCACTGAGTTTGGGGGTAGCTTTACCAGTAGTAAACTGAAGTCAGAGGTCTGTGGGGACCTGGGGGTCTAGGCTAAGCCTGTCATTAGGAAGATGGCTTGAGGAGTTTAACTGGAGGATTCTAGCCTGAGGACCCCAGTTCTGCCTTCCAGGGATAGGAATCATAAGGTTACTACAATGTCAACCCTCCACAGGCTGGAGAGAGCAAAGGTTTGGTATTTGCAGTTTCAGGAAAGCCATGTCAGTGCTGTTCGTGAAGTACCTGTAGTTTTGGGGGGTTTTTTTTTGTATCAGTTTTTTTTAATGTTTTCATAGTTTATTAATCGTCTTGTGAAAAATCTGCACGGTCGTCACAATCATTAATCCTTTTTGCCAGCACAAACATTGGCCTTTGCAGTCCCCTTGACTTTCTGCATTCTGTTCCTGAACTTCTTTCAATGTTTTCTTGAGGTCTTTTTCTTCTCATACAGGCCATGTCTTGCAAATCTGGGTTTGGCTTCATTTTTCTTTGCATAATCCAAGGAATTATAGATCATGCCTAAGCCAGTTGTCTGGCCACCATCAATGTGAATTTTGGATTCAAATAAAAAGATAACATCTAATGTGGTTTTGTTCATTTTGGTGAGTTTTACCCAAATTCTTGTCTTAGGTACTGTTGCCTTCCAGGGATGAAGGACATTGATGACCATTTATTTCCACTGAAGTAGTCAGTTGGTCATGACTTCCTGATCCAGATAGTTACCAAGTTGTTCATGATGGTGGCCGATCCTCTAGCAAACAGAGAGAACTACAGTGTTTTATATGGAGGCATTATTGTACATGTGTGCAAACAGTACAGAATAATAATGATGGAAGAGCCAGGGCCTTGTAGACTGTCCCCATAAAAATGGATGAAGGCAGGCAGGGGAGGTTGACTAGAAAGAGGGAATCGGTAAGGTTGAGAACAAAGAAGCCAATTAACCCTACTATGGAAGGGAGTTCATATTGAAAGTTTTATTTTGTAAATTAGAAAAAGGAAAAGTTTCCTTTCCTTTCCTTGATGTTAAAAATATCACAGCATATATACATGTAAAAGCTGTTTAAAAAGAAAATGTAGGAGAAAAAATGGCGACGGGTCTGGAGCGGCCGCGTCAGGAAACAGCATGATCCTGAGAGCTGTGTGCTGTGTTACCAGAGAATTG
The DNA here is from genome assembly GCF_000696425.1 of Galeopterus variegatus. Classification (NCBI taxonomy): domain Eukaryota; kingdom Metazoa; phylum Chordata; class Mammalia; order Dermoptera; family Cynocephalidae; genus Galeopterus; species Galeopterus variegatus. The sequence continues at coordinate 15,693 of NW_007744145.1, forward strand.
ACTGCATTTCCAAGAGCAACAAAGGACGAATAATTCTTTCAACAATGATCCTACATTGACAAACAAGCGGCAGCGGGTTCAAGGTTTTGGGGCCGACACGGAGAAAGACTCCTGGGGGCGCCCAGGCCTGGCTGCGGGAACAAATTAGCGGCCCAGACGACAAAGGCCCGGAAAGCCAGCGGAGGACTGCGCAGAGGCGGACTGAAACATGCCGAACCGGCCCACCCTGCGACCCCTGTGAGTCACCCCCAGCAAAGTCCCACTTGCGGGGCGAAGCCTGACTACTCCCCACCCGCCTGGCACCCACCCATCACACCAGGCTGGGCGCCCACAACAAAGCTGCCTCCATTTTCTAGGGTGGGGNATGTAAAAGCTGTTTAAAAAGAAAATGTAGGAGAAAAAATGGCGACGGGTCTGGAGCGGCCACGTCAGGAAACAGCGCGATCCTGAGAGTTGTGTGCTGTGTTACCAGAGAATTGACTGCATTTCCAAGAGCAACAAAGGACGAATAATTCTTTCAACAACGATCCTACATCGACAAACAAGCGGCAGCGGGTTCGAGGTTTGGGGGCCGACACGGAGAAAGACTCCTGGGGGCGCCCAAGCCCAGCTGCGGGAACAAATTAGTGGCCCAGACGACAAAGGCCCGGAAAGCCAGCAGAGGACTGCGCAGAGGCGGACTGAAACACGCCAGACCGGCCCACCCTGCGACCCCTGTGAGTCACCCCCAGCAAAGTCCCACTTGCGGGGCGAAGCCCGACTACTCCCCGCCCGCCTGGCCCCCACCCATCACACCAGGCTGGGCGCCCACAACAAAGCTGCCTCCATTTTCTAGGGTGGGGTCGGAGAAGGCTGGCACAGTGAGGGCAGGCCAGTCATCTCTGTTTGGCGTGGCTCCCCGCTGGGAGGTGCTATTTGCTTACCTCGACGCGGGGCACCCCGGGGCCTGTGGACCGGCCTATAGTCCCACTCTTCCTGTGGATCTCAGACGGGGCTGGCAGTGTGGGAAGTCCCCGGCCAGCGTCAGGGGGGCTGGGAAGAGAAGCCCGCCCAGACCGTCTCTCCGCCACACCCTGGGTGCCGGCCCCAGATAAACTCCCTCTTCCCGAGAGGCAGATTCCATCTCTGGGGACCTCAGTTTGGAAGAGCCCCTAACTGATTTCTGGTGGGGAGAGGGGAGCCCGGTGTCCCCCTCGAGTTACATTGAAGTGTACCAGTCGGGTTTCTAAGGGAGCCGACCCGAGTGGGGGGGAGGCAAGGAGGAATTGTGGGCTGACCGACCCTCGCCCCGAGGAGTTCACTACCAGCAGCCGGAGAGTCAGGACACATGCTGGACAGGGCGGGGCATGGCACAACTTTGATGACTCAACTGTAAGTCAAGGTTTGTAGAAGACACGCCTCAGCCCTGTCCTGAGCACACAGAGTGGGGAGGGGCCCGGCTAAAAGAGGCGGAATCTCAGAAATAAATAAAGAAAGAAGGAACAGCTGAACAGCCTGCTGGAACGATTTCCAAGGCTCAACATCGCCACCTACTGAATCGGAAGTCCAAGATTCAAGAGAAAATCCCTGCCAAAATGAACAAACA
>NW_007744146.1:0-16068 GCF_000696425.1 Galeopterus variegatus
AAAGCTCTAAAAAAATAATGAACTATACTAAAGACAACATGGATAAATCTCAGAAACATTATGTTAGGGCACTATTAGATTCCACTTATATGAAGCTCTAGAAGGCAGAACTAATCCATGAAGTTAGAAGAAAAGTAGTTGAGTGGGGTGCAAATTGACTGGAAAGGGAGACAAAAGAACTTTCTGGGGTAATGGAAATTGTCTTATTTTGAGTGGTAGTTGTGCAGGTATATAGAATGGACAAAACTTACCACACGGGACACTTAAGAGATGAGCATTTTATTGGATGAAATTATATGTCTACGAAGATATGTGTGAAAAAACATGTAAAATAATTATTTTTAAAAAGCAATGGTAAACACTAAAAACTCATCACTTTCTAAATATCTTACTATTGTCTATAGTCTTGAGGTTCTATATAGCTTTTGTTTCTGGATGGTGAAAACACTTTGCAGCTGTGTGCTGTACTGGGCATCTCATTCCAACTTCACATTCAGTGGCTCTCCTTCCACTTGCTCATTCTACAAATGAGGAAGTCAAAAGCTTAGGTCAGTGAGGCCTGGAGATACAGATTTGGGAGCCTTCTGGGGTATGGATGGAAATGGAAACCATGGAAATGAGTAAGACAGTCCAATGAGATTGAAGAGTAACAAATCAAGGTGGATTGGATAGAGTCCTTGGAAACAGCAACATTTAAGGAACAGGCAGAGGAAGAGACACCCAGATATGAGCCATAGAAGGACAGCTAGAGGAAACCAGGAGAGAGTGGAGTCACAGAAACCAGGAAAAGGAACTTTCAGGAGGGATGTACTCAGAGGGGCAAGTATTACAGAGATGTTAAAAAAAAAAAAAAAAAAAAGGACACTGACATGTTTGTTGGATTTGACAAGCAGAAGATTAGCCATGGCCTTACAAAGGTCATGGAAAGGATTTATTTCAGGACCCTTCTAGCCTTATTCCATATCTTGGTAGATAGCACAACCATTTATTCAGTTGTCCAAGGTAGAAATTGGGGAGTCATCCTAGAACCCTTCTTTCCTACTTCCTACATTTAAGTGGTCACCAAGACCTGTGGGTGCTTGTATTAGTTAGTTTCTGTTGCTTACAACAAAAATACCTGGAACTGGGTAATTTATAAGAAAACAGAATTTATTGCTTACAGTTTCAGAGGCTGGGAAGTCCAAAGTCCAGGGAGCACATCTGTTGAAGACCTACTTTGGTGGTGCTTTCAGCAACACAGGGTGTCACATTGTGAAAATGGTGGAGCAGAGAGACAGTTCCTCACATGCTCTCCTTTTAAAGCCCTCAGAACCATGCCCATGACCACCATTGTTAATCCATTCACTAGGCATGGTCCTCACAATCTAATCACCTCTTCAAGGCCCCACCTTTCAGTTACCATACGATTTCCCACCTCAACAGTTACAGTGGTGATTAAGCTTTAATGACTCTGGGGGCATTCAATCCACTGCAGTGCTCCACCTGAATATTTCTCACTCCCCCACCTTTACCCCTCACTTCCACTGCCTTGTCCATTCACTCTCTCATTTGAACTACTGCAGCAACCTACTCTCCCCTCACTAATTCAGTCTTCCTTTCTGAGTGATTTTTCTACCATACACATCTTATTATATCAGTTCTGTGTTTTAAAAAAATTATTCCCTATAGCTGGTATTTGTAACCTGGAGTCTATGAATTTAATCAGATAGAATGAAAATTGTGGGCATGTACATACAAGCAAGCACATGCATCTTGGGAAAGACAGAGCTGTAATCAGAGGAGTCCAGGACCCAAACGTGTTTAATAATAAATGCCTTTAGTCTAAATACCTTCTCTGCACAAAATTCAAAATCTTTTATGAGCTGGCTTCTCTGTACCCATCCAACGCCATTCGCTGTTCTCTGTAGGTCTTTATGGACCAGCAATACAGATTGGCTTGTAGCACCCAGAATGTGCCATATGTTCTCTTTTCCAGGTCTTTGGGTTATTCTTCTTGCCTGGAATACCACCTTTTCCCACTGTCTACCTTTTACCTTCAGGTGTCACTCATAGAGCTCTTCCTCTTAGACTCTTTTCTGCACAAATTCTGCTCTGCTCTCTCCACTCTCACTGCGCCTTCTAGCATTCACTGTGTTCTGTTAAAATTTAGTTTACAGGTATGTCTCCCAGTCTGGACTGTAAGCTCCTTGAGGGGCGTGGCTGTATTTTTTCATTCATGCCCAGTACCTAACATATCATCTGTCTTTTGGGATACACAGATGAAGGGATCCATCAGCTATAGGACAAACATGTGTCCTTTTCACTCGTAGGTGCTCTTGATCATACTACAGAATGGATAAAAGAATCTGTAAATGAAGAATTACTCTCTCTTTCTGAGACTGCTTTAACTACTGGGGCCGAAAATAGCTCCAAGCCAAACCTGAGCCCTACGCTGGTGCTAAATAACAGTTACTTGAAACTGCTACAGTGGGATTATCAGAAAAAAGTATTACCAGAGGTAAGTGATTTATTTTTTCCTTCCTCAAGTTTTGCAGAGTTTTAGTTCTTAAGTTCTAACTTTGAATCAGCTGATCTGTGTTTCATGTGGTTTAATGAATTTACTGAAATCAGATAAAAATGGGAGTTTGGATATGACATTGCTTGTTTTACAGTTTCATGTTATTGAGCTTCCCTTTCTATTTTTGCATTTTAAATAAATATGCTAGACACTCGTGACAGATGGAGCACGTCTTCAGGAACTGACAGAAAAGCTGAATCAATTGAAAATTATTGCCTGCCTGTCCCTAATTACCAACAACATGATGGGTGCTATTACAGAAGGCCTGCCTGAGCTTGCAAACAGGTTAAAAAGGATTTCAGCTGTACTACTTGAAGGCATGAACAAAGAGTAAGTTTGAAATGTTTGTATCTGCTCCCCATTGTATTAAGGCTCTGCGTGTGTTTCAGAAAACGAGAATAACCTTGGACATCTGGATGTGATATTCAGGACTGTACTTTAGAAAATCTTATCTTACGCCTTCTTTTTCTAGAATTTCTTTTAATATCTCTGAAGGCTTAGATGTCCTTTCATAGGAAGGGAGAGGTGTTTTCCATGACAAGTGCCAGGGTGAGTGTAGTATTTCCACTTACAATGGGTGTGTGCAAGACCTTTTCTTTGACAGTACTGTGGAAAAAACAAAACAGAAACCCACCAAGCTGTGTTTAGAATTGCTCTATCATAGAGGGCTTTCCAGGTTCAGTTGTTCTGACCCTATCATTTTTCTGCAGTGACATGTTTACTGACTTCACTGATCCACTCTGCTATGAAGTCTTTAGAAGTTGTGACAGTTTTGTCCTTCAGAGAGTGAAGGTTTTGTTTTCACTAAATTCATCTCATATCATACCTTTACCAAATGCTAGAATCCCATATAGATTTTGCATTTAGATCTTCTCGTTGGAAATCTTGTCCAAGTCACACTCTGAATAAGACTTCAGCAGCACACATTAGTCCTCCAGAAGGAAGGGATATCATAGTTGAGGAAATAATTCCTGTCCTCTGTGGCTTTAGGGACATTCCTGGCTATGCTGTGGTTAGTCATATGGACCAAACAATAATGTCAGAAGATCATATATTAATTTTGCCCACCAGTTTAGCCTAGCCTACTTTTTGCAATTAGACTTCAACTCTACTTTTGTTGGGGCACCCCTCTTCTCAAAAATCACCCTAGTCCCAAGCCTGAGGGCCTCTTCACCTTCAGAGCTTTCCTTGATCTAACCCAGGGGTTGGCAAACTTTTTGTGTAAAGAGACAGTAAATATTTTAGGCTTTACCAACCACATATAGTCTTTTTTTTTTTTTTTTGTATATTCTTCCTTGTATTTTTTTTTAAACCTTTAAAAATGTAAAAAGCAATCTGAGCTTTGGGCCATATAAAAACAGGCCACAAGCCCATGGGCATTTGCCAACCCTTGATAGATCCCCCTTTACCTTCCTGGTAATGTTTCCTATTAACTCTTCAAAAATGTGACCTCCGTTTAAATCAAGATGTTGTTCTCCTTTCTTACTGCCTATGCAGTTACTCTGCTGACTCTGCTCCATACCTGCTCTTCTGTCATTGTTCTGCCTTTCCAGATTCTCATACATATTCCTCAAGATATAGCCCAAATCTTTCATGGAACTAATTCTCATTTATTTTTCTTTTTATTAATCCTTGTACAACTTACTTTGTCCCATACGTGTTAACTTTCTTAATTGAGAACATGTTCCAGGTTTTTCCTTAGTAGCTTGCTATAAAATACAAGAATAAAAAGACTGATTAACATTTTCCCTTAAAGAAATCCTGTACAAGTCAGAAAATTCCTAGTCTTGGTCAATGGCCACATGTTTCCATGGGTATTATATGAGCCAGCTCCTCCTACTGGTTCCCTTTTCAGGTGTTTTCAGGGGTATGTCCTCTTTATTTCCATCATTGAAGAGAGATACAACTATCCTCCTGTCCTCCCACCCATCAGTCAGTGTGCACATAAATTACTTGATAAAATTCTAGACTATTAAGAGCCAAAAGAAGCCCAAGTGGTTATATAATCCAAACTTCTCATTTTGAGCTGAAGCTTAGAGAGAAAATAGAACTTGCCATGGGCTGCAGAGCTAGAAAAAGGCAGACCAAGGCCTGAGCCCTGGCCTGACTGAAGACACTGCCCTTTCTGCTGATTCTGCTGCTAACCTGCCAGGCTTGTCTATTTCATATTCCAAGACCCAAGACCTATAATGAAAAGAAAAAACCTTTTCTGATTTTGCAGTTGGTTTTATCTTAGCATTTCCCTATACTGGGTAACCTTTACTTTTTAGAAACTTTTATTTATTAAGCCTTTAGTGAACATACAGTACTACTTAAGTATTAATATAAAGCATATGAGAATACTTCAAAAAGTTCATGGAAAATAGAATTGAAATATAATACAAATATTTCCGTGAACTTTTGAAGTACCCTCATATGAACTTTATGGAGTATTCTCATATAAAAAGTGGTTACTATGACAGACTTTCAGGTCAGACAGACCAGAATTTAAATTCTAGCTCTGCTATTGACTTGTTATGTACACTTGAACAAGTTTCTGAATCACTCTGAGCCTCACTTCCTCCCTTGTAACAAGGGAATAATAATTGTACCTACCTTGGAGTTGTGAGAACTTAACATGATTCGTGTGCAGCATTTCATACAGGTGTCTGGCATATAGTATGTGCTTGATGAATGTTAGCTGTTAATAACTAAGTTATTAAATCATCCTCTTTATAGTTTTATCTGGGTGTTTATCTGCCATTTTATTGGTTTGTTTAATTTTTTCCCCCTATGTTAGGAAATGAATACAGTCAATTCTCATTATCCCCATAATGGATGGGGTAATAGCATTCATAATAGAAAAAAGCAGGTGATCCCAAATAGTAGACTCAGATGCCATTCATATTTGGTTTGATAATGCATCTTGAAAACTAGCAAAAGTTTTGCCCTCTTTATTGTCAATAGGAAGCCATGACTTATGCTACAATTTAATTTTTCCTATTGCCTGAGAACTCACTGATTAAAAGCAGGAGAAAGCTAAGTCAGTACCTTGCAGTGGATAAAAAGTCAGGAGGTAAAAGTGTTGCCACAGCCTACCCTTGGGTTGTAGAATCCCAAAGACAGGTCCAGTTGGGTTTCTAACAAATTCTAGTTAAGGAAGAACATCAAGGACTTATTTCTTACTGCTGTTGATGATAATAATGATAAACCATTTTTCTCTTTTTCTTCTTTCTGTCATTAAGCATTGACTATGTATGTGCCTGACGATCTGCTAAGAGCTGCTATAGGCAATACAGCAAGTTTAGTGGTAAAGGGAGGACTTGAACCTAGGTCTGTGTGACATCACAGCTTATGTTCTAACTCACTCAGTTACATTGCCTCCTGTCATTGGGCCCTTCTCTCATTCTTTAATTCCCAACTTTGCACAGAGTTATTTTAAAGATCCTTTCTGTGTAATGAGATATAATTTTTAATCATCTTTCTTTAATAGTGAGGACCCAACAAATGCCCTTTCTAATCACCTCTTTTTTCTTACCTATTAAATAACCCACTCCTTAATTACTTTTTACAATTTTCTGGACTCTATATGTTTGGGATTATTCATCAGTTACTTAAAAGTAATAATGGGAAGGAGCTCATTATCTTTGATCATGATCAGTCAAGAGTTTTAGGTAATTTGATCTCTGAATATCTTTGTTTATTGTTTCTGATTGGTGTTGTACTGCTCAGGCACAGACAAATGAATTGATTCTACCTTATTTTCCAAGTACGTAAAAAAATGTATGAACGAATCTACTCAGACCAATAGGTTTATTTTAAGAAGTAAATTGGTGTTTTCTTTTCCTTTCTGATAGCGCTGCATGTAAGTGGAGTTGCAGACTTATTTTCAGGGACCATATTTTTCTACCTATACTTTCCTATTTAAACAATGCCTACACAATTGAATGGTTTTAATCATTTAAAAACCTGCTACATATGAAGGTTGGTAGTTGGGAGGAGTTACTATTTTCTAAGTTCATTCTAATAGAGATAATTATATTCTATATAAGAAAATTGGTAGACATCTGAAACAAGTTGCTTTTTTTTTTTTTTTTTTAAGATGACCAGTAAGGGGATCTTAACCCTTGATTTGGTGTTATCAGCACCACACTCTCCCGAGTGAGCCATGGGCCGGCCCAAGTTGGTGTGTTAAAAACAAAAAAGAATCTGATGAACTAAACATTTCCCTGATGGAATTTTGTTTTCTGTTTTGTAGGACCTTTAACTTGAAGGAAGTCCTGAATTCTGTCGGTGTTCAGACTTGTGTTGAGGTTAACAAGACCCTAATAGAGAGAGGTTTACCCACTTTAAATGCTGAGGTTCAAGCTAATCTTGTAGGTCAATTTTCAAGCATTGAAGAGGAAGACAATCCTATCTGGTCCCTGATCGGTGAGTCCTCATGGTTTTATAGATTTCTTCCTCAATTCATATTCTCTTTAACTTGCTGATTTTGATTAACGTAAAGTGTCAGTAAAATTTTAGGCTTAAATACATCACCTGCTTATGGAGGATGAATACTGAGAATATAAAGAAATGTTAATATTTTCAAAGGTCTGGGACTCACTACTGCTCTGTGTGTTATGCAGTGGGTGGGGGATGTTTCAGGGCCTGCCATCTTAACTATCTAGCCAATAGATTTAATGGAGAAAATAACACAATGCTGCTAGTAATGTTAAAATCCTAGATCAATGCAATAATTCAAACCAGCTGGCAGTATGCTCACAGGAAGATATCAGTTCTGCTGTTAGCATGCCTAAGGGAACTAAGGCCTTGTCGCGGTCAGGCTTCAAGAGACAATTAGGAAAAAAAGGCTGTGGAACTGGGAAGCATAATGGGTAGGTTCTTTCTGTACTTGTTGGCCAGGAAAGTGACTATGTTGGTGTCAAGCTGTGTTGGTGAGTTGGGAAAATAGAGAATGTATCAGTTAGGACTTTTTCTGTCACCTGTGACAGAGAATCTAAACTTTTAAACTATCTTAAACAAAAGGGCATTCATTTTCTCATATAACTGAAAAGACCAAGAGTAGTACTGACTGTGGTACAGCTTAATCAGAGCTCAGACTTTGTCACCAGCACTAGTTTTCCTGTCTCCATCTCTCAGCACTGCCTTCCTGTGGGCTGGCTGCCTTCTCAGACTCTTCTCATGATAGCAAGATGGCTTCAGCTCCAGCCTACATCTTTCCAAGTTTAAATCAAGCAAAAAAAACAAGGAGTCTGCCTCCCTGTTAACTCAGACAGTGACCCCATCACTGAGTCTCACTGGCTCCAGTTGGCCTGACTGCAGGTCATGTCCCATTCTTGGATCAGTCATACTAGCCAGAGGGGAAGGAGCTTAAGTCTGAAACATGTGTTCACTTCCTAGAGCTAGGATGGATCATTTTTACCTGTAACACCTGATGACAGTAGGAAAGAGATAGCTACCCCCAAACAAAGTCAGGGTACTGTGGCTATAAGAAGGAGGTTGGTGTGTGACAAAAAGAAGTGTCTGCTACAGAGGCTGAGGAATAAAGATTAGAAAGAAAGAGGGTGGAATTAGAATATATTAATATTCTAGGACTAATATGCAAGTTTTCAAAGTACGGCATTGACTGCCCTAAGAATACAAATACGTTTTATTATTTACTTGGAGCTCTCAAATGGTTTCTCATCCTTATCCCTGGGGACATGGAATGTTGGGGATCCAGGCCACACAGGCTACTTAAGTGGCTCAAGACCTCACACCTCCCCCCCGAAAATAGGCAGTGTTGTTGTTCACAGCATTGTGGGCTGCAGGAGAGTCTGCTGCTGAGAGGGGACAGCTGGTAACAGTAACAAACACAGCATAAACATAGCCACCTGTGACTGAGCCCTTACCTATATACCTTCATGATGATGTGCCTCTGTCCTTACCTGGGAGATTGTGTTCCTAGGAGGAAGAGGGGTAGAATGGGGACTGAGACACTGTCTAGCTGTCTCTGCCACATCCTGTTAGAACCCTACTAATGTGCAGGCCTTATGAGGACGGGGTGCACATTGTTCACTGCTATATCCCTGTACAATGCTGAGCCCTTAGATGAAATTTAATAAATGTTTATGGAATGAGTGAATGCATGGGAAACTGAGAGAGATTAAGGAACTCTTGCGTGAGGTCACATAACTGCTGGAGGCAGAGTTGGGATTGTTACCTTGCCTGTCTGACTCCAGAGCTCATATTCCTAACTGCTCTAACCAGCGTGTCAGTCAGAGTTGGAGCCCTGCTGCTTGTTGGCAGGGTGGCCAGAGTGTCAGAGTGTACTCTGTGCCCTGGCTTTAAAGATAAGGGAAGTACTTGCAATGTCAGGAGAGAGAGGGAAGCTGGGAGTCAGGAGATGCCTCTCAAACTCTGGAAAAGCAACTTTGGTTTATCCAGCTCTCCCCAGTCCAACTTTCCTGCCCTTTTGCAAATTGAAAGCATTTTTTAGCCTCATTCAAAGTATTGTTGCCTTAGCAACTTGAATGACTCACTTGAGCGTCTCTCTCCTTCCACTGTGGAAGTCAAGGACACGCCTTTGGCAGGGACTCTGTTTGTCTGCTCCTAACTGGACAGTATTTCTGTCACTTTAGTCTTGGCCTAAAAACCAACTCATCCTTCAGAGGAGACAGAACCACTTGTCGACATAATAACAATTTCAAGAAGGTTTCATTCTTTAAACCTTCTTGTGGGAAAGTGTTTGGACCATATCTGTGATGAATATAGATTGAGCCTATAAGAGCCAGGCAACCAGTCTAAAGGGAAATTAGTACACAGTTACCTGTTAATTTTCTGCCTTCAGAGGAGTTACAATAAATCCAGCACTTCGATCCCTGGGACATAAGAAGGGCTTGACCAGTGTTAGCCATGGTTTTCCTTCTGGTTCAGGGTACCCATAGGCTGCCTTCTTTTGTTCTTAGTTGACGTGCTATTTATTTACCAAAGGGATTACAATTCCTACAGTGTTCTAAACCTATTAAAAAGATCATTGGAAAAGGAGTTTTCTTTGAAACCAATTTTCTTTCAAATATATACAAAAACCAGGTAAAAATTATTTGTGGATTATCTGTTATGTAGATTATTTGTATGTCTACAGCCATCTACATTTCTAAAAAGTAACTTGCAATTGTAAAAGTGGTATATTCATAATTTCTCTTTGTGGAAAAACTACAGATAAGGCTTAAGTCATCTTTGCCCATCTTCTCAGTCCCCATTCCTCCCTAGCCCCCATTGTTTTCAGTTTGGTTTTTACCTTTATAGACCTTTTTCATCCCATTCTCACTTAAATTCAGTCAGCACTTATGATGTGCCTTCCACATGTCAGACCAAGAATATAAAGATAAAAATAAAGTAGCCCTCACCCTTAGAGAGTCCACTGTCTAAACAGAGAGACATATTCTCAAGTGATGATAATACATGGCATGATAGTCTGATAACAGATACTAGGGAAAGCCACAGAGAGGAGGTAACTTTAGGCTTGGTATTGAAGGATGCTTCTGAATCTGGGTAGAGATGAGATAGAAGGGCATTCTAGTAAGAATTCTGTCCAAGACATGGACACTTCACACTTTGAGTTCTAGGTCAGGTCTGTCTGGAATGCATGATTCTGGGGAGAAGTGTTTAGAGATAAGAGTTTCATTAATGCCATAGTTGTGCATGTTCAATGGAGTGTATTCTCCTTAGTAAACTTTATTATTTGTGAGGTTTCTGTTCCCAAAGCCAGAGAAAGCCCTTGAAGCGGCATGAGCTGTAGCAGGTCTAGTTGTCCAATACTATTGCAGTCTAACTTAAGTATGCAACTACACACTTTTGTGCAGTACTCTCAAAATCAGATACATTGAAGCAGTGAAGCAGGAAGAGCAGGGAAAATGGCAAACTGGAGTGCTAGTTGGGGTGGCCCTTCCTCAGTGCCTCCGGATTGTTGGCCCTGTGTGTGGGGTGACCATATCATTTATTGTCCAAACCAGGATACATTTGAGAGTGCTCTTTTTAATTATGCCAGGACAACAGGTGTACACTTTGACTCTCCTGAGGAACCTAGATGTGTGGTCACCCTTGCCATGTGATAATTTGGGACCCCTAGGATTGCCAGATCTCTAAATTTTTCAAGAGGAATCAAAAATATGGATTTCCGTGTGAAATCCCCTGATTGTAAATGGCTTCTGTTTAAAACAAACAGAAAAACAAACAAACAAACAAACAAACAAAACACTACATGGGCCAAACTGTCAATGCCAGTTTACAAACTCAGCATTAGTGCACATAACTCTAATTGTGGACATTAAGGATTGACTTCTGTAAAGGATTCTCCCCTACTCCTCAAGGACTCTACGTTTTTTGATAGTCCGCTATTGCTGCATAATAAGTTACTTCAAAACTCCATAGCTTAAAAAAAAAGCATATATTATTATTCACAAGTCTGTGGGCCAGCTGGGTAGTTTGTTTGGTTTTGCTAGACTCACTTATGCATCTGTGGTCAGCTGTGGCTTGAGTAGGTAGTGCTGCTGATTTTGGCTGGGCTTTCTCAGGAATTTGGGAATTGGTTGGCTACAGGCTGATCTAGAATGGCCCCAAATGGAACAACAGGGTGTCCCTCCACTTGGTCTCTCATCCTCCAGCAAATGCAGGCTTGTTCGTGTGGTTGTGGTAGGTAGAGAGAGCAGACATGACCATGTCTCTTGAGGCCTAGGCATGGAACTGGCACTTCACTGCATTCTATATAGGCCAGAGCAAGTCATAGGGCCAGCCCAGATTCAAAGGATGAGGCAACAGACTCCAGCCCTTGATGGAAGGAACTGCAAAGTCACCTTATAAAAGGCATGGGTACAGGGAAGGGTAAAGACTTGGGAACATTGCTGCAATCAACCTACTATAATTACTTGGTCTTGTTTTTTAAAATTATGTACTTTAATAATGGGACAGATAAGGGCCGGCCCGTGGCTCACTTGGGAGAGTGCGGTGCTGATAACACCAAGGCCACGGGTTTGGATCCCTATATAGGGATGGCCGGTTCGCTCACTTGGGAGAGTGTGGTGCTGACAACACCAAGTCAAGGGTTAAGATCCCCTTACTGGTCATCTTTAAAAAAAATTTTTAAATAATGAAACAGATAAAGAGTTTCTTTTTTTTCTTCAGATAAACGAATCCAGCTGTACATGAAAAGCATACTTTGTCTTCCAAGCCCTCAAAAATGCATGCCTCCCATGCCAGGAGGTCTTGCTGTCATTCAGCGGGAGCTAGAAGCTCTAGGCTCTCAATACGCGAGTATTGTGAATCTCAACAAACAAGTATATGGACCGTTTTATGCAAATATACTTCGAAAACTGCTCTTCAGCGAGGAGGCCATGGGGAAGGCAGATGCTTCACCTCCTACTAACTAAAGAGGAACTGACATTGGATAAGAGATTGGAAATCCAGCATTTGGTACCCAGGCCATTTCCATCAATGGCATTATAGATGTGGCACATTCTCAGTACTGTCTGTGGTGCAGTGTTAGCCCAAATCTGTAATCCAGTAAATATTAGCATTACAGAAGACGCACACATCATATAGACCTTTTTTGTGTATCATTTTCAAGTTTTAAAAACAGGTGTTTTTAATGACTGGAAGCCAATTTGTAATTAATTATATTACCTATGTAATACTTATAAATGTTTTCTTAAGCTTTTATATTTGGCTTATTCATTCAACCCTTAAGAAGTTGTTTTTCCCATTTGTCACTGTCAAATCTAATGATTTTTAATTTTGGTACAACTTCTTAAAGGGTTGAAAGTTGTGAGAATAACCAAGGGAATTGATGTTTTGAATAAATGATGCGAAGTAAGAATAATTGTATTTGAAATGTACAATTACAATTTATCAATGTGTTATAGAAACTTACATAGTAAGTCCTCAAATATGCCAAATCACATTTTATAGTACCAATTGTCAGTATTTATTTAGAATTTAAATTTAATAAGTACACTTTTGTGCTTCTACAAATTTTAAAGAAAACCTTTCTTGTTTGTTTAATGAAAATAGAAACAAATCCCTTCTAAAATTTTATTGTAGAGGTTGATTTCTTCTTACGAATTAATCTACTCTCTGAGAGAAACAATTTTGCACAAATATCTTAATGAATGTCCTTGCATTTCTCAGGCCATTGGTAAGGTTTATATAAGATTTTAATATTTTTATGTAAGGCAGGTCTGCTTTGAATTGGTTTACTTGTAAGAAGAAGGGAAGTTAAGTAAAATGAGATCCCATTCTCCATGAAGTTCACATCTGAAAAAGAAACAGTTGAACTTTGGATTTCTTAAGCATGTAAATTAACTAGCAAATGCCTTTTGTGCTGCTTTAAATCTTTACCCTGTTAAGACCAAGCGTACTTATGCTCTTCTAAGTATCATGATCATTTGCTGTTCTTGAGCATTAAATCAAACCTAGCAAAGCTGGACACTAGTTATTATTGGGATTTTAGGGAAATCCTCTTATCTTGGAATTACTCCTTTTGGAGTGTTGAGGGAAGCACTACAGTTTGCCATACTCGGTCTAGAAAGTGCTTTATTTGCATAAAATGCATGTTTGATTATTTTGTTTTCTAAGGACTCACTGAGCTGTAGTAATTTGGTGGAGAAAATGGGTAGGAAGTAAAGAGGAGTGTTCCTTTTTTCCCCAACCTCCTTTTTCTCACCACAACCTCCACCATTATCGTGTTCTTTCATGATTTTACAAAGTACTAGGAAATGATAGTGTGAATAAATTATCTTCAGTGCAATTATCTTTGCATTTCAGGGGATCTGAAGAAATATTGAATGTCGATTTTTTTTCACAATGCCCTATACATAAATCAACCACTCTATCCATTTAAGCAGCTGTGTGTACGTGGAATTTTATTTAAGAGCACATCATTGGTCTTACCCATTTTTTTCTTTCTATATTCACATTCTGCCCATTTTTTCCTCTTTTATTCACAGTCTGCTCATTTTTTCCTATGCTTAGAAACCATAAGGTGCTGAAGACTTTGGTTTTCATTTTCTCTTAAGCTGAAGTGGTTTTCAACTGTGCCGACTTTGGGGCATGGGTGGCAGGGAGGGTCTGACAGTAGAAAGGAAATATGCAGTCTGTTTTCTGTTGCTTTCTGAGGTGAATGATATACTTAACAGGTGGTGCACTTTTTTATTATCAGATTGGAATCCAACTGATACTCTTTTATATACTTGATTATACTGCAGTTGCCAGCAGGAAAACAATTTGCAAACATTTTTAAAAACACATTTAAAATGAAGGGCATTCTGCTTCTTTGTTTTTTAAGTGACAAAGTGAATTTCAATGTCTCAAATCTGGATTTATTAGGATTTTTTAATCATATTCCTTAGCATGTTGTTTATTTAGTTTTTACTTAACTTTTGAGGTTTTCCAAACATGGTCTTGTTTTGTATATTTGATTAAACACCATACACACATTTTATTTCTTCTACTGCTAAAACATATATTGTGTGCACTCACTAAATTTTAAAACATTAAAAATTATTTCAAGACAGCCATTGTCTCTGTTTTCTAAACCACCTTTGGGTTGCTTGGGGCTGAAATATTGGACAATCCTTATTGTAGTTGTTCTAGAATAATTCTCATGCTGACTGGCAGAGCCTTCTAGACATCATACTGTGTTCATTCACTCACTCAGTCAGCAAACACCTATTGAGCACCTATGTGCCAAGAAATATCCCCATTGTGATACATAGATGATTAGGCAGATACTGTCCTCAAGAAGTCTGTAATCTAATAAGGATAAACTTGTGAACAATTATAATGAAGTGTTGTAAGGGTTGTAAAGTGAGTACGCATAGTGCTAGAGGAAAAATTGTCAAACTCTATTTAATGGAGAAGAAAATTCTTAAGCTAAAACATGGAGGTTATGTAGGAACTTGCCAAGAGGCTAAGAAAGCAAAAAGCACAACAGGCCAATCGCACAGTAAGTACAATTGTATGGAGAAGTTGTGAGCCCAGGGACCAGCACAAGGTAGAAGAGCAAAAGTAATAAGAGTGAAACAGGAAAGGTATAAAAAGGTTCTTGAATGCCATGCTAAAAATTATTGTTGTTGCTTTGTCCTGAAAGGAATAAGGAATCATTGAATCTTTTGAAACAGGAGAAGGTTACATATTTATGTTTTGGAAAGATTTCCCTGCCAAAGAATACTTGTTGGTGGTAGAATATTCCTATGTGCTGTGTATGCATACATGCACTCTTACATGAACACATGGGACAAGCAATGGAAATGGACTCTGGCTAGGAGAAGCAGAAAAGGAGTTTATTGGATGGGCATGAAGTACCTCACAGAGTCTACTTAATCAATCTGGAAAATGGGTAGGAACCAAGGCTATGCAAGCTGCAGGAATCCAGCCAAGCAAGATTCAGTGCTGTGACATTAGAAGTTGATTTCTCAACTGTCCTTGCTGCTTTGTCTCATTTTTTAAAGATTTAAAGTCCCAATATCAATATTCAGTTGAGTGAGTCTGGGTTAAGTGCCCAGGCTTTAACTTACGGGGGATGGAATGAGGGAGTACTTGACTCTTAGACTCCTGTGGTCCCACCAAAATCATCCAATTAGGGATTTCTCCCAAATAGAAGGGGTATGCTGAGGGACAGAAAGAGAAAAAGAAATCCACTATAATGCACATTCATGAGGTCTTTAAAATTTGAACGTGAGAGATGTGTGAGGAGACCACTGACACCAGCAGTGTTTCTGAGAATGGTACGAAAGATGATGGAAGGAAGGGCATAGTTACACAAAGTCAACCTTTACTAGCATGTGTGGACAAACTGCTGAACAAATAGCTCCCCAGTCTCAGTGACCTCAGTACAAGCCCATTTCTCAAATTGTAGTTCAAAGCAGGGGGTAGGGTGGAATGTGGGGAGGCCCTACTCCATTTAACCATCCAGGGACGCACCCTCCATCCATCTTGTGACTGCTGTCCTCTAGACCTATTCACTCAGCAGATGGGAAAAAAGAAAATTACCCATTTCCGCTCGTGTTGCCATTGGCCAGAATTCAATCATGTGGCCTCATCTAACCACACGGGAGGCTGGAAAATATGCCTAGGAGAAGGAGACTGGCACGATCATTGGTAAGCATTAGCACTCTCCACCTCGGATCCCTTCGGCTTCCTCAAATAAGCCCCAGTGAAACTTCTCTTCATAAAAATAGGTTTAAAATCATGTGCCTGCTCTGATATTTTGGAGGTAGCTCCCCAGAGCACTATGATGACAGGATCTTTGATGCCAGATCCAGTATAATCAATAATGGATGATTAGCAAAATATGCTATGGGCATGGGGAGTGCCACCTTTGGTGCAACGTATTCTTACTTCTTGCATCTTTCACAAAATTAGAGTTTAGCTTATTCTACCTCTGGGGATGTTAAGTTCTGATAATTTTCATTCATTGTTCAGTAATGAGTATGAGAGTCACAAGACCTGAGTTTGAATTTACTCCTACTACTTAATAACTATATAAATTCAAG
>NW_007744146.1:17067-17275 GCF_000696425.1 Galeopterus variegatus
AGGGAAAAGATCATGGGGATTTATTGTAAGGTTTTATGAAGATAAAAGGATACCCAGGAATCTGTCTTAGCAGCTGCACTTGTAGGTGTGGTGGAACCTGAATATAATTTTTGTCTTTTGGAATATAATAAAATAGCAATAGCCACTGAGCACTTACCATATGGCAGGGACTACCCTTAAGCACTTTATATAAATTATCTTATATAAC
>NW_007744147.1:0-13754 GCF_000696425.1 Galeopterus variegatus
TCGTTCTTTTAAAGAAGGTCAAAGCATTATTCTAGTTGGAGAAACACTGAATTAAATTCTCTCCAAGGTCCCTTATAGCTCTTTGAGTCTCAGAAAGATGATCATTTTGATTAGAGACGTGTCAAGCTTCATTAAGACAGCCAAGTGGAGATGAGGGCTTAGAAGTCAGGAATAAAGGCAGGACAGGAAACAGATTTAGAAACTATGAAGAGGTGCATCTAAACCTAGAGGACTAGATAGGATCTCTAAGGGTGTTCAGAGACAGAGAAGGAAAGAGCTAACATCTGAGCTTCAGGGAGTTCACCCTGACTTAGAGCCCTCACACTCCTCTGTGGAAAAATACCATTCACCTGTGCATTAAAGATGATCTTCTCGGGATTACTCAAAGCATTATTGCCCCATCTGGGAAGTGAACGGATTAGAACCTTTCACAGAAATAAAACAAGTCTCAGTCATTATATCCCTCCAAGTCTATAATCAAAGCTGTAAGGAGGGAGTCTGAACTGACCCCAAAAGGTCCAGGCATTGACCTCTAAGAGCTGGGACATTAACTTATTTCACTCCCAACTCCCATGGATACAGGGACCCACTGGTGCCTTTGGAGAGCCAGGTAGCTCCCAGGGCTGCTGCAAAAGGAAAGAGTCAGGTAGTCAGAGGAAAATCTGTGCCAAGTTCCAGAGGTCAGAACTCATATCTGGGTGCCAACATAAGCCAAAGATAGCGTTTCTGCCTGGTTATAAATCTGCCCTCTATGATAAGCCATAGGGCCATATCAGAATCACATAGTCCTGCATCCACAAGAGCCAGATTCATTCAATCACTGCATAAAAACCAAGAGAATTCCCTTTCCTCCCTCCTCCAATCTCCACCTCAAAGCCGTGAAGAAAAGCATGGGAGAACCCCCTAAGAAACCCAAACTTACTGTTTGTCTTCTTCTGAAAGTGAGGTTCTTCCACAGCAGCAACCTTAACTGAGGCCAATAAGCCATGTTACTTCAGCTGGCACCCACAGCAGCCTGTGTGTGGCTCGTGTGGCTCAGGAGCCCGTGGAGGCGGTGGCCAGAGCTCACGGCAGGGACACTGTGGCTGGTCATTAACTGAAAGATAAAGCAGGAGGGGAGAGAGCTGTTAGTGATTGCGGCAAAGCATACGCCAGTGAGAGTTGTTGCTCCAGCCCTCTCACCTGAGCCCTCCAACACCCAGGTCTGCATTGTGACTGCTCCTCAGTGGGTCAGGAGTCCCCAACTTCCAGCCTCAGGATTCACCAGCAAATCTGGCTTTGGGAGGTTTTCTGGTGGCAGCCTGGGAGCTAATCATTATGGTGCTAGTCATTTCAGCTCCCTTGGTGTGATCATTTGGGAATAAAAAAGGCACCTATGCAAACAAACTTGAGTGAGCAATTTTAGGTGGCAGAAACATTAAGGATGTGCTGAATGTCGTATTGGAATTCCAGAGACCTGCCTCTCTTCTCTAAGAAAGTGCCCCTCCCGACATAAAATGTCAGCAGCATTTATAAATTTTGCCTTGAGCCTGGAGTGACTTAACGCTATTCCCTGAAATTTGCTGCAGACTAAATTTTCATCTGGCCACAAAGTTGGGTCCTTCTAATGATAAATGGCACCATCAATAAAGCAGTGTCCAAATTTGGAAAGCCACAGCCCATGCTAGATGACTGGGAGTAAACCCCGAGGAAATACCACCAAAACCTGGCTGCCAGGTAATTAGAACAACCCTAGCACTGTGTCTCTGTGGAAAGAAAACAATATCCCATGGAGAAACAGTCTGCTAAGGCAGGCAGGGCACAGCGTCTGTGAAACTGACAAGCTCCCACGTCAGGACAAATGCACACTTCCAGCCTTGCTCTACCTGCACCTGAACACATGGCCCAGCTACTCCTTGTCAGGTGGTACAGGTGCCTCCTTGGAGGACTGTTTTGCCATGCTGGGGCAAGAAGGGGTTCTCATGAACAGGGGATACAACATTCTGTGTGTCCCAGCTGCCCACCCAACAGCTGTATTTACATAATGCTGGAATAATCCCAAATAGTTATACTAAAGTTAAAGCTGGGGAATGGACAGAAAATGAAAACTGGAAGATGGGAGGGACACACAGATTAAAGCTAGGTCCTGTTGGCACTTGGTAGTCATGAACCCTCAGTAAAAGCAGAAACCACCTTTATTTAGTGAATAGCTCAGTTAATCACTGCAGCCTCTAGTGGAAGAGGGGTAGGTGAGACATTAGGGATGAGAAACAAGCAGCGAAAGGAGCTGTAATAACCACTGATGTCGTAACCACTGATGGGTACAAACCAAGTACAGGGCTAAACATCTACGAGTCCAAATGAGATCTTAATGCAGAGGTCAAGCTCTAGTAGGATATTACCCCTTTGACTCCCTCCCCACTTGGGTTAAAAACTTCTAGAAAAGAAGCTGGAGGGAATATGCAGTTTCTGAGATGAAGGAACAACCTACCTTTATATATTCTAATTCATTCATTGACAATCCCATAAATCAGGAATTCCTCTGAAGGAGACAAGCCTTAGGACCTTTTTCTTTTCTTTATCATTTGCTCAGCAAACCTCTAAGAGGACAAAGACCTCCAAAGTTTCTCACTCCAAAACAAGGAAGAGTTAAGCTGGCACTGCATCAATGTGCACTTCATTGTTTAAAGATGACAACTGGCATCACAGCACTGAGAGCAGAATGGCACTGCAAGACACATGCTTGTAATCCCACATTGTTTTATAAGTAGCTTAGGATAGGGTTTGCATTCCAGAAGCATTGAAATAAATAATTAGCTAGATTTTTCTCATGCACAATCTGCTTTCCAGGAATCAGATGATTTAGAAGCTAAATGAATCTTTTCAGATCCCCAAGGTAACATTGAGGAGGTTGGGACACACATTTCCCATTACAAAAGGAAAACTGACTTAACAGAAAGAGCCCAAATATGAGTTAGCCCCAGCTTCCCAAACACATGTCCTTGGCCAAGGCGTTAGGCTCTCTGAACATCGATTTCCTCATTATAAAATGGGGATGACAACACCTACACTGTGTGGTGTTCTAAGGATGAAATGAGACAATATAAGTCTGCAACACAGTACATGGCATAATGCAAGTGCCAAAGAAATGAGTTCCCTTCTCTGCAGTTATCTTTCTCCATTCTGTCAGTACCCTCCAGCAGAGAAACAGTTACATCCTGTCCAAACAGGACATTCCATTATTTCTAGCAAGTCCGTCCTGGATTTCTGGCAAGGTAGGAGGGGCAAAGTAGGAAGAATGAAATCTGAATAGCCTAGTGATGGAGTCCCTGAGGCCGAGTCCAAGTACAGAATTGCCTCCCATCAACCCTCAGTGGAGAAACTCAGAGAAAGAGAAAATACCTCTACAGGACATTCATGAGAAGACAAGAGAAAGGCCAGGAGGAGTTTTCTCAGAGAGCACTTTCCTGCAAGTGGGAAAGGTCCTGACCCAGCGACCTTCCAGGAGAGACACTGAGAAGGTTAGGTAGCAAGAAGTAGTCCAGAGCAGTGGTAGAAAGTTCTACCCTGGCTTGGCTGAGTGCAAATAGGCAAGCTCCCTGCCTCAGTTCCTGCCACCCACCTTGGCATGGTCCTGACCTCCTGCACAATTCCCTCCCCCAATCTCAGAACAGCATGATCAATGCTGAGAGCAAAGCTGTCCACAGTGGAGGGTTTGGCAATGCCCAAGCCCTTCTGCTCGGGTAAATGAAGCCAAAGGGACATTTCCACATTAGTTTTGCAAGGAGGTGAACAAACAAATCGAATCTAGGGGGGGGGGAAAGAAGGCAATACTATGTCCTAGATTTCTCAATGCTTCAAAGCACTTCTGCCCTCATACACTTTTCCAGTTACTGGCTGGAAGGGATCGCACTTCAGAATCATCGCCAGTCAGTAGGCCACTCTCAGCCTGCTCCTGGGTGACTGCAACAACTCCTTCACTGAGCTCCCTGCCTCCAGTCTTACCCCTTTCCCATCCATCTGCCACAGAGCACCCAAAGTTATCTTATTAAACCAAATATCCGAATATGCCACTTCCCCACTTAAAACTCTTCACCACCTCCTCACCACTCTGAGGATAGAGTTCAATCCTCATCAAGGTTTACCTGGCCTCCCTGCTAGGACTCCAGCCTCCTCTCTTACCACCACCCACCTGCTAAGCAATGCCCTGGAGAAGAATAGTCTGCCCTCCATAGCCATGGGTTCCACATCCATGGATTCAACCTACCATGGGTTGAAAATAGTCAAAAAAAGAAATTGCATCTGTATTGAACATGTACAGACATTTTTCCTTGTCATTTTTCCTTAAACAATACAGCATAACAACTATTTACATAGCATTTTCATTGTGTTAGGAATTATAAGTAATCTAGAAATGATTTAAAGTATCCGAGAGGATGTATATAGGGTATATGCAAACACTATGCTGTTTTATATTAGGGAATTGAGCATGCCTGGATTTTGGTATCAATGGGAGGTTTTTGAACTAATCCCCTGGAGATACAGAGGGACAGAGGCTCTGAAGGTGCTGCACTCTCTCCAACCACAGGGACCTCGCTGCTTGTTCCCTTCTTTGTCCTGCAACACTTTCTCCAGCACTGTTAGCCTGGCTAACTCTTCAACCTTAGGTCTCTACTTAGCTGTCATTTCCCCAGGAGTCCTTTTCTGCTCACCTCCCCTGCACTCACACCTGGGTTAGGAGCCCTTCCTAGGTGCTCCCATGGCAGCCTCTGTTTTCCCTTGCAGGATTTCTCCCACCTTCTGAGTCAGGGTAGGGACCATTCCTATTTCCTTCATCGCTGTTTTGCCTGGTATGCAAAACAGTACAGGCTTGTAGTAAACACTCAGGGAATTTTTGCTCAATTAATCAACTAAGAGATGGACATGAGAAATAGGGTCTCAGAATTCAATGGTGGTGGCATACCTAGGCCTATGGTAACTGATTTCTCAAGCGTCATTAACTGATTCAGGCAAATTGTCCCCAGAGAGGGAACTCTGTGTTCAGCAGGCTTCCACCACACCCTGGAGAGGGTCACAAAGGACTGTTGAGCTTCCCAGGTGACTCCTGGGGCATCCTGGAAAATGTAATTGAATCTTCGTCTGCTTCCCATAAACATCAGGCTAGCTAAGGACCACGCAGCCCTCCCAAGGCCAGCGGGGACATGAAATTGGCTTTCTGCCAAGCCTCATGCTTAAGTCCTAGGACACTCTCTCTGGGTTTTGTCATCAATCACCCAGGTGGTGGACCACCCCTTGCCAAAATTTGATAATTTCCACACCCCAACCCCGTTTTGTACAGTACAGACCTGGCAGATGAGACTGCTCAAACCTTTGACCAATTCTTTTAGAAATTTTCACTTCAAATGCCACTGATATTTTAAAGTTATTTATATCTACAGAATACAACAAACTGCTAAAATATAATCTTCACAAATAAGCAGAAGTACTCAACATCACTAGTTGTGGAGAAATGCAAAACCATAATGAGATATTGCTATGCACCCACTAAATTACAAAATTAAAAAATGCTAGCAAGTATGTAAAACAACTGGAACTCAATACACAGACTGTGGAGAAGGAAAGTGGAAAAGCCACTTTGGAAAATAGTTGGCAGCTTCTTGTAAAGTTACACATACACATGTGATATGGCCCAGCCTTCCCATCCTAGGTATTTGCCCCAAAGAAATGAGAGCATATGTCCACATAAAGACCTGTATGTGAATACTTATAGAAGCATTATACAACATAGCCAAAAACTGGGAACAACCCCCATGTCCATCAATTGGTGAAGAAATAAAAATGGAATACTACTTAGCAATAAAAAGGAACAAACTACTGATACAACAACATGAATGAATCTCAAAAGCCTTTTGCTAAGAGAAATAAGCCAGAAACAAAAGACTACCTACTACTATATGATTCCATTTATATGACATATTGGAAAAGGGAAAAGAATAGGGACAGAAATCAGTTCCATGGTTGCCAGTGGTTGTGGTTAGGGGAAAGGAAAGACTGCAAAGCAACATGGAAATATTCTATACATTATGATCAGCATGGTAGTTCACAACCGTATGCATTTGTCAACTCATCAAACCATACATTTAAAAAGGATAAATTTTGGGCTGGCCCGTGGCTCACTCGGTAGAGTGCGGTGCTGATAACACCAAGGCCACGGGTTCGGATCCTATATAGGGATGGCCGGTTTGCTCACTGGCTGAGCGTGGTGCTGACACCACCAAGTCAAGGGTTGAGATCCCCTTACCAGTCATCTTTTAAAAAAATAAAATAATAAAATAAAAATAAAATAAATAAAAAGGATAAATTTTACTGTATGAAAATTTCATGTTAAAAAATGCTGACCCCCCTGGGCCGGCCTGGTGGCACACTGGAGAGTGCGCCGCTTGGGAGCGCAGCGGCGCTCCCGCCAAGGGTTCGGATCCCATGTGGAGACCGGTTCCTGCTCACTGGCTGAGCGCCGTGCGGGCGCAACACCGAGGGTTGCGATCCCGTTGCCGGTCACTAAAAAAGACAAAAAAAAAAAATGCTGACCCCCCAAAAATCTGTCTTCTATTATAATAATTAGCATATGCCACAAGTAAAACTATGCCTTGGAAGCCCTAAGAACTACATGATGCAAAGCCTGATTACTGTGCGATCCCCTCGGAAGGGGAATAGTAGATGAGTATCCATCACCACTTACTAATTCCACAAACAACTGTAGCCTTATTTCTGCACAACTCCCATTAGCCACACAAATATTTATGGAGGGCCTAGCATGTGCCAGATGCTGTTGCAGACCCTGAAGATGTGGCCAACAATGGTGAAGGCCCTGCTTTCACAGGGCTTCTACTCTATCAGAGGAGATGGAAAACAGATAAATAACAGCAGGTTGTTAAGGCGGTGGGTGGTAGGAACAATGAAGAAAAATAAAGCAGAGTAAGGGGACAGAGAGTGACGGGAGGGGAAGAAACTCCTTTTATCTTTACGACAATGAAGAGATAGAGTGGACCAGAGGCTAGCCACCAAGAAGTCACTTAAGTGACAGTCAGGATAACAAATTCTTTTCATTTTTCCCTAAACCAAAACCTGGAATGCCAGACAGACTCAGTGATGCTAGTAAAAGAAAAAAGAAAATACATATAGGTTCACAGAAAACTTGTTGGAAAGGGGGAAAGGTCCCTTCCTCACCAAAACATTTTGCCCTTTTGAGCTTGACACATACATTTCAAAGAGAGATGAGAGAAGAAAACTATAAAAAAGAAAGGAGGAGAGAGGAAGATGTGCTAAAAAGAAGAGGAGGATTTCTTTCCCATTTGGTGCAGCCAAAAGAAAAACAGGAACTCCTTCCCGTGACTGCTTCTATCCTTCTACAGCATTAAATCTGTCTGCGGAAATGTAGTGAGGAAAACAAGGGCTGGTGTTTGCACCGCTACCAGAAACTGTTTGTTTTGCAGTAACGAAAGGGTTGCCTGGTCTTCTTCTTTCCTGCAAGAACACTGCAGCACGTGAGCTTTAGTGCTAGGCCCCCACCGAAGGGTGCAAGTTAATCCACACACCTTAGTTAGGGCATGTTCCAGAAGAGCAAGGTCTCCAGGCAGGGACCACACAAGGGCCATGTCTCACTGGGACAGAGAATTTGGCCTTCTGGGCAGGAGAGGAGAGACTTTCACAAGGCCATACTCCATTTGATTGTGTAGTCATAAACAGGGTCTCATGGGATTTTGGAAAGTCACTCCCACCACACCCCTGCTGCAATCTTATAGAGAAGCTGAGGTCCCCAAAAAGCAACTGACTTGCCCAGACTTAGAGCTGGCTCCCAGGTTTCTCAAGAAACACCTTTTTCAACAACCATTACATTCCCCTTCCCACTAAGCTATTTCTCCTACGACTCTGTTCTTCTGAACACATTTCTCTTACAAGTTCTAGACAAATAGTTCACATACCCAGCATGTGCAGTTGGCAACCAATTTCCATCTCTCAGAAACAGTAGTTATACAACAGCTATTTCTCTAAACTTTAAATAAACAAATGTGTGTGTGTGTGTGTGTGTGTATGGGTGTATTCTGCTTTGATAAACAAATTTCCAGTTCCCAGAAGTGAGATGAAAGTTCAAATTTCTGACAACAGCTATCAGTATCTCTCTTGATAAAATTGTCTCTAGATGTCATTTTGTTAATTGAGGTAAAATCGATCATGAACATTTATATATTTACAGTGTTCTAGATGTCTTATGTCAATAAACAGGTAGCCAACAAACTACCAGGCCAAGGAGGTAGATTTAACTACCCAAGGAGGTAGATTTAACTAACCAAGGAGGTAGATTTAACTATATCAGACAGGAACTGAAAATGTATTGGTGCTAAAGTGAAACTGATTGTCTATTCAAATGACATTGATACAAAAGCAAGACACAGATGTGACTCACATGTCTCATCTCCAGAGAGATGTGCAGGGTCTTGTAACACTAGGACAGAAAATTTGTAAGCCTGATAGAGCATGCTCGCTTTGGAAAAGATCTGTTCTCTAATTGCCTCTCTAAGCAAAGGTCTCTGGATTGGGAGCCACGTTCAGGGAAACGCCTAATGAAGTTACTGAAGGCCAGAGGATGGCTGGAACAGGCTCACTGCACCCATTATTGAAGACAGGACCTGGCTGCTGTGGGGGTGGGAGGGGATTCTGATCCTGTGATTTCTCCCAGGCTGACCCATCAGCTTTATTGAAACTGAAGCTAATTTGTCTGACTCAGTTTAACTTTTCTGGCCTCCAGATGCTACTGAGCTGTCTATTCTCAAGGTCATATTTGCTAGTGTCCCTTAAACTGCACCCCATTGTACTCCCCCAACCATCTCATGGACCCACAATTCCAATGAAACTGCCCTTAGTTTAGAGAGGCCTGCAGAGGGGCCATGGGCTAGTGCTCAGCCACTGCTGAAATTATGTTCCTACTTAAAATGTAACATTTTAATACTCAAATTTGAGAAGACAAAAGGGGTAAGAAATCCTCCAAGGTAAAAGCTGAGGATACAGTGAAGTCATTCTATTATTCCAGAAGAATTATATCATTCTAGAAGACACTCTGCCATCACACTGCCCATTTAAGAATTTATAGATCAGATGAATTTATCAATTTCAACAATGGGGGCGGTTAAAAGTACCAAACGCATCATACTTAATCAATTATTAGTAACAATAAAGTTATAGATAACTGCATACCCTTCTTTCACCCTGAATACATATTCAGTTTCCTAGACAAAATTATTTGCTAATAGCCAATTTTCAAAATGAGAGCTATGAAATGAATACATAAAAATTGAATGAAGAAATCCAAGAATAGCATACAAATCTGTAAGTACCCTTTGAGAAGCATAATTCCTCATGTTGTCAACAATTCTATTTTAAAGGAGACCCTATAGGTTTAAATCTATTTCTATCATGTCACTGATACTTAGGCAACCAAAAATCCTATTTATCTCCTTCAACATTCCACTTGCTACCACCTAAAGAGTCCCAGAACTTCTAAAACTCTAGAGAGCTAGGATTTCTGAAAGCAAATCTGTCCTGTACCCAAATCCTTGTTTCATCATTGTAGAATCATGCAGAAATTCTAACAAAATGCTAGAGACAGGCCCTCTTCCCCTGCTGACTTCCACTAAACAAACACAGAGCGACCTTCAAAGGAAAACTTCAGCAAACAATACAACTATTTGCTTTTTCCCTGGTCAGGGGTATGTAACACATAGAAATAAAAACCTTTCCCCCAGAAAGGAAATCAACTTGTAAACACTGTTTGTTATAGGAAAAAAAAAATCAAATTTTTTCAACTACAATCATAATGCCAGAATAAGAGGGACCTGAAGGGAAGGGACTATTGGTCAAAAACACTCTGGGCTACAGAAATACAAACAAGCAAGCCTCCATCAGCAATCTTTTATTTGGAGAAAAATCTTGATTGGATAATGTTCCCTGCTGTTGTATTAGGATTTTCAAAGTGAATTTTAGGAGAAATAGTTTAGGTACAGTATCAACAACAAAAAAAATTTTTCGCTTACATCTTTGAAGGGTTACCTTCAGGCAATCTTCTCCCAGCCTTGAGGATCTATATTTATGAAAGTATTTAAAGGATTTGGGAGACAGACAAACCCAAATCTTTCACTGTCTTTCCTTTCCTTTGGGCCTATTCTACTATGCAGTAAACTCCCCAAATCCTTAACTCATTTGTTTTCTTGAATTAACTGGTCCAGTAGGAAGAGAAGAGGTTTTGGAGTCAGAGAAAGCTGGGTGTGAATCCTGACTCTGCTACTCACCAGTTCTGGGACCCTAGGGACTCTGGGCCCCTGTATCCTCTCCATAAAATAGAGCTAATAATATATATAAAACATTTATGCAATCCTTGGAGCAAAGTCAGTACACAGTAGCTGTTATAATGATCAGTGCTGCCGACTTCACACAGTAAAGCATCCACAAAGGATGGAGGGCACAGAGTGGGTGGTTTATTAAAGGAATCTCTCTTTGTCCACAGAGACACAATTTCCCCCAAGAGCTATTCCACAGCAGACTGGAGCCCTCTCCAGTGCCTAGCTCATTGGGAGAGGTGAAAGTGTTACCCTGCTATTCTGGTGCCACTTCTGGCCACCCCTTTTGGGAGTTTCCACCACTCACTTACTATTCTCCCCACACTCTCATGGAGGTCAGGTCCTATTTTCCACAGCACACTGCCACCTTCCTACAAGTGGCACCTGGCTCAGTTTTCCTGTCCACCCCATTTCCTCCTGCCTGTATGACAATTACCTGTTAGAAATCTGGGCCTTAAAATTCCACTGTCTTTCCAGCTCTACCTACAATCTCCTCCAGTGTACCAACTTATCAGGTGGTCCCTGCTAAACTGTAAGATGTGTGCAGCAAGCTATTATGTCTCAACATCTTCTCCACACTGAGCCCAGGATGACCCGGTGCTCCATAAACACTTGTAGAATGAAGGCCTCTGAAGTAAAACCTCAGGGATGAGAAAAGATACTTAAAGCAGCTTTACTCCAGTAATAAATCAGAAATTTCATTGAAAGTAAAGGTTCAGGTAGTCCAAACCCATGACAAAATTTCTGGCTGTGGGCAAAGAAACACCGAGTCCAGGTGAGAGTGCATTTAATTTGATTCTCCTCAAAGCCTGTCTAATATGTTGGGAAGGACATTCATTTTCATTAACTTCATGTGAGCAAGAAAGAATCTGTAGTTTGCCAGGCTGAGGTTCTAGAATCCCTGCAAATATGTTAG
The DNA here is from genome assembly GCF_000696425.1 of Galeopterus variegatus. Taxonomy (NCBI): domain Eukaryota; kingdom Metazoa; phylum Chordata; class Mammalia; order Dermoptera; family Cynocephalidae; genus Galeopterus; species Galeopterus variegatus. The sequence goes on from NW_007744147.1 coordinate 11,287, forward strand.
CTAACAAGTTCCATAGGGGCTCAACCCGGAATACAAGACTGTCAGCCTTGGTCATGAGCCTTGGACTCTAAACCTAAAGGCTCAGGTCAAGAACTCACTCAACAAAGTCTACTGACATTTGGATACAAGTTTTCCACCTTAACACTTTATTCCCTTTACTTTTGCCAAACTGAATTATCCAATCTCCACGTTCTTGACCAGTTCTATTCATAGAGTACGTGACCAACACTGGCAGCCTTACCCAGAGCATCCTTCCACCAGCCAGCTCTTGTGCCACCAGTGCTGGCATATGTCATGTGTCTGAGACACCACCTCTGTTCTGAAGCCCAGCAAGGGCCAGCTCCCTAGGTAAGTGAGAGTTTAATCAGGGTCCCAGGGCAGGCACAGAGGTACAGGGTCTAAGTTCTGCCCCCCAAACCTTTTACTAAATTCCTTCACTAGAATAACCAAACAAATCACTTTGCTGGCTGCCTCACTAAATTAAGAAAAGAAAGAGGAGTGAGATCTCAAGTTTAAATCCACATATTTGTGATTCTAAAAACAAAAACTTAAGGGTGTTAGCCTCCTTTATTTTTCAACATGAACTCTATTATTTGAGGTCTGGGAGGATTCTAACAAATGAAATAGGTCTGTATTATTCCAATATTATCAGGATTCTGAGTATTCCTTATACAAAGCACTACTCTCATTAAGATTTTTACAAATCAAATAATCTGTGTGCCAAAGAAAAAAGTACTCAAGGAAAAATGGAACTAAATTGTTGAGTGGAACTTCTGGTAGCCTCCTTTTTCCAACTGTGGTTTTAGGTGGTATTCAAGAATTCACACAATCTAATCCCCCCAAGCAATAATGTTCTAGCTGTCTACATCAGATGAGAGCCAATGTCCCCAAATGGAGCTCTGCCTGAGGACAGAGTGCCCTGCTCTCTCTGCAAGCTCCAGGGGTACATCCACTCCCTTAATGGAAGCCATTCAAACCAAGTTTCAGAAAACCCTCCATTTGCTCTGCAGAGGAGAAAGCCACGCTGTGATCATGTGAAATGTGACTGGAGTTGTAAACTGGAAAATGGCACTAATTCCACTACATTTGCAAATCCTACGACAAGACTGACAAGTAAATAAATACTTGACCAATGGTTTTCTTTACCTTGAACTCAAGTTCCTTACTATAATTAACATAATCATTAAAGTAAAAAAAGAAAAAACAAAACCCTTCCTTGAATCACAGTTAATTCACTATTAATTTAATTTTAGCTGCCAAAAATTAGCAACTGAGTTTTATATTTTTGCATAAAGAAACAGTGCCTAGAAACCCTCTGCATTCAAGATTTCTGTAGAAATTGCCTTCCGATTTGAACTCATAACCAAAGAGCAATTTCATTTGAGAAAACCCTTCAAATTGGACCAACAGGTGAAAAAAAAAAATAAGTGAGGCCAACTCAACATTTAAGTATTCAGTGTCCATTCTAAGCTAAAAAGAGTAGAGTTTTATAGACACAACTTCTTATTTTGTTCTCAAGGGTGAAAAAGATAACCCTAAATTCTGGTACAATAGAAAGAATGATGGATTAAAGAGGCAAGAGACTAAGATTTTAATTTCCAGCTAATGAGAGCTGGACAGCAAATTTGGGCAAGCCATTCTACCATTTTGGGCCACAGAACAGAAAACAAGTTTTCATGATGAAGAGGCTACAGTAGATGACCTTCTGAGTCTTAAAAAACTGCCTGGAGCTTGGGTGTCCAGCAGCCGGGGAAAATATATTCCAAAGAGTATGAGAAACCATAATACTAGACCCCAACATCAAAAATATGTTTCTACTTTGTCACAGGGGTGGCTGGCAGCAGTGCAAACTGGTACATTTTGACAACTATAGTAAAGTGCTATGGGAGCCCAGAGGACAGAGAGAAGCAGTCCCTAAGGCCTAGAAAAGGTGTTCTGGAGGAGGTAGCATAAGAAACTCAGCAAGACTTGAGTCTGAATCCCTGACTCTGCCATTAGCCAAATATGTGAACCATGAGTAGATCATTTAACTTATATACAATGTCAACATTTCCCCAAGTGTGGGAGAGTTACACAAGATGAATGTAAGTGGTACTTAGAGGATTTCAGGAGATGGACAGTCACAGTATTAAACACTAAATCACATAATGAAAAAATTTTATTCTTTTCAGCACTTTGTTAGTCTTTATAAAAACTTCTTTCCCTCCAAAATTTTTAGTACATTGAGAAAGTCTTTGTTTAGTCTTCTCTTCAAAGCCTCTTTAACCCTTGCTAATTTCCCTTTTTACAACGTGACAGCAAGCCTCAGAGTCAGCTAGTACCTTTGAAAAACAATAGATAGAGTGTAACAAACATAATTTGTTTTCATTCTAATTATTTTTAAAATTAACCTTCTATTTATAACTGACACTGGTTTTCAACTTATAGGACCAATAGAATGTTAATTTTAAAAATATACTGATGATCAC
>NW_007744147.1:14753-16142 GCF_000696425.1 Galeopterus variegatus
CATGGTGGCAGATCTTTAAACTCTTTTGACATTTGTTCAGTACCTAGTGCTTTACATGGTACGTGGTGTTTAATAAATGTTTGCTGAACAAATCTCAGTCTTATACCATTGTTTGTATATTAGTATATTTAATTTTGAAATATATATACATTGTTGTTGTTGCTGCTATTAATATTGTATCTTCCTCTTCCTTCCTTCTCCCAGTATCAGAGATCGACCTCACCCCAGCTAAGGTAAACTCTGCCACCTCTATCCCAAGGCCCTGTGTCTAGAACTGAAGAAGGGTCTGCAGGTCAATCTAAGCTCATAGGTCTGGGCCTTTGCTTTCTTTCTGTCTTTCTAAAGAAACTGCTGCTTGCATCAGTACTGCCTTTATGCCAAACTTGGATTATCTAAATACCAGATCCAATCCATTTCAAGCTGCCATCCTCCAAGGACTTGCTTCTTCAAGAAAACAAGCTTGGTTTGACTCTTAGCAAAAACAATTATTCCCAACCTGGCACCCTACAAGAACCTTGCAAATAAGAGTGAACAGGGGTATGACACCCAAACAACTTCTTAGCAGCTCCTTACCCTTCCCCACCTCTGTCCTGAAACCTCTTGCTCCTTTTTTTCTCCTTCCTTTCTTTCTTCCTTCCATTCCTAATCTGTTACGATGTCTAAAACAACAAATTCAGGACAATGCTTTACAAAGCTTTGTGTCTTACCCACCTACCCCCACTGAAGATTTTCCAAGATATTTAAAAACATCCTTGTAAGGTATAGTCCAATTCTCATCCTAGAGTGGGTACCAGCACTCTCTTCTTGGAGGATGAATGAGTCCTAGGAGTTGGTTAGCTTTTTTTTTTCCGGATCACATATTGGCTTAACAGGACTCCACTATAAGTATAAGAAGTAAAACCTATACCCAAAATGGAGATGTCCAAGATGGAAAGTACCAAATGAATGTGTTTTACTTCAGACAGATTTTCCAAATGGTGGGTCAGAAGCAAGAACAATGTCTCACTAAATCATGTTTGCTGTATTGAAATTTATTGAATTGAACCGACTTCTCCTTCCTTTGCATTTCAGATGGAATCCCCTTCTGGTTCTATGATTTAAGTCTTCATCCACCCAATGCAGACAAATAGGCAATTTCAACACCGTTCTCTCCTTTACCTCCCTTTTCTCCCATCATCTTCCTCTCTTCCATCATCACTCTCATCACTGCTCTGATGCATTCCCTGGATGGGACTGCTCGGATGCATTCCCTGGATGTTTCTTCTCTACCTCTCAAAATCCACATGACTTGTTACTCTAATGCTCAGTACATTCCCCAGAACACATCATTGAATGGCTCTAATCAAAAAATCACCTTCCTCCTAAATAAAGACTTGGAGTTAAGAAGAC
>NW_007744148.1:0-4428 GCF_000696425.1 Galeopterus variegatus
CAACCTCAAGCACTCTAACATCCAAATCATGGGTATTCCTGCAGGGGAGGAGAAAGAAAAATGTATTGAAAACTTATTCACGTAAACAGTAACAGAAAACTCCCAGGTATAGGGTGAGACACAGACCTTCAGATCTAGGAAACTCAAAGGTACCCAAACAGATTCAATCCAAAAAGGTCCTCCCGAAGACACATTACAGTTAAATTTGCAAAGCTCAAAGACAAAAAGAAAATTCTACAAGCAGCAAGAAAAAAGCGTCAAGTCACTTATAGGGGAACCCCCATCAAACTAACAGTAGATTTCTTAACTGAAACCCTACAGATCAGAAGAAAGTGGAATGACATATTAAGACTTCTCAACTGAAACCCTATAGGCCAGAAGAAAGTGGAATGATATATTCAAAATACTAAAGGAAAAAAAATGCCAGCCAAGAATTCTTTAGCCAGCAAGGCTCTGCTTCAGAAATGAGGGAGAAATAGTGTATTTTCCCAGACAAACAAAAGTTGTGGGAGTTCACCACCAAACGACCAGCCCTGCAAGAAATTCTCAAGGGAGTCATTCATCTGGAATCTGAATAACAGTGACCACTATCACAAATACACAAGAAATGCCTATTTAGCTCTTTTGCCCATTTTTTAATTGGGTTACATGGTTTTCTGTTGTAAAGTTGTTTGAGTTTCTTGTATATTCTGGATATTAATCCTTTGTCAGATGTATATTTTGCAAATATTTTCTCCCACTCTGTTGGTTCTCTTTTAACTCTGTTAATTGTTTCTTTTGCTGTGCAGAAGCCTTTTAGTTTGATATAAGCCCATTTGTTTATTTTTCCTTTGGTTGCTCGTGCTTTGGGGGTTATGTTCATGAAGTCTGTGCCCAGTCCTACTTCCTGAAGTGTTTCTTCTATGTTTTCTTTAAGAAGTTTTATTGTTTCAGAGTGTATATTTAATTCTTTAATCCATTGTGAGTTGATTTTAGTGTATGGTGAGATGTATGGGTCTAGTTTCATTCTCCTGCATATTGATATCCAGTTATCCCAGTACCATTAGCTGAAGAGGCAGTCTCTTCCTCAGTGTATAGGCTTGGTGCCTTTGTCAAAGATCAGATGGCTGTAGGTGTGTGGGTTGATGATTTCTGGGTTCTCCATTCTATTCCATTGATCAGTGTGTCTGTTTTTATGCCAGTACCATGCTGTTTTGGTTATTATAGCTTTGTAGTATAGTTTAAAGTCAGGTAGTGTTATGCCTCCAGCTTTATTTTTTTTGCTCAGCATTGCTTAGGCTATGCGTGGTCTTTTGTGATTCCATATAAATGTCTGGATAGATTTTTCCATTTCTGAGAAAAATGTCATTGGAATTTTGATGGAGATTGCATTGAATCTGTAGATGGCTTTGGGTATTATGGACATTTTCACAATGTTGATTCTTCCAATCCAAGAGCATGGGATATCTTTCCATCTTCTTGGGTCCTTTTTAATTTCTCTCAGCAGTGGTTTGTAGTTCTCATTATAGAGATTTTTTCACGTTCTTGGTTAACTCTATTCCTAAGTATTTTATTTTTTTGGTGGTTATTGTAAATGGGCAAGCTTTCTTGATTTCTCTTTCTGTATGTTCACTATTAGAAAACTTTGCTGAAACTGCAACTTTGCTGAAATCATTTATCAACTCCAAGAGTTTTTTTGTAGAGGCCTTAGGCTGTTTGATATATAGGATCATGTCATCTGGAAGATATACAAATGGACAACAGACACATGAAAAAATGCTCAACATCACTCAGCATTCGGGAAATGCAAATCAAAACCACACTGAGATACCCTCTCACCCCAATTAGGTTGGCTAATATCCAAAAGACTGTGAATGATAAATGCTGGTGAAGTTGTGGAGAAAAAGGAACTCTCATACACTGTTGGTGGAGTGGCAAAATGGTGCAGCCTCTATGGAAAATGGTATGGAGGTTCCTCAAACAATTGCAGATAGATCTACCATATGATCTAGCTATCCTACTGCTGGGATACACCCAGAAGAATGGAAATCATCAAGTCAAATGTATACCCATTCTCCAATGTTCATTGCAGCACTTTTTACAATAGCTAAGAGTTGGAACCAGCCTAAATGTCCATTGACTCCAAAATGCAAAACATACCTGATATATTGACTACATTGTAACCACTTAGCTATATAAAAGAATGAGATTTCTGTCTGTAAGCTCTTTAGCAGTTTAGCAATGCACATCATATTCTGGTTTAATGCTGATTCAATAATAAAACTCTTCTCTACTATCTTTGTGGAGAGGTTTTCTATTTCCCTAAAACCATCTAAGTGTCTGTTATCTATGGCTTTCCATTGATATCTTGAATAATTTTGAGAAATGTTTCTCATTTCTAAACTAAAAAACAACAAACAAATAAAAAACTAAGTGTACTGTGCATAATTTAAATGCTTTTTTTAGAGCCAATATTGTATTTATTTACTTATTTTGGTGGCTGGCCAGTAAGAGGATCAAACCTAGACCTTGGTGTTATCAACACCATGCTCTAACCAACTGAACTAACTAGCCAGACTTTTAGCTAATATTTCAGTATTTGTCTTGAGAAATGTGTGATTCATGCACATATCCAGATGTAATAAAATATCATGTAATGAATGTAACAAAACTTTTTTGATATTACCTTTTCCAATTCAAGGTCCCAGATTTTGAGTAAAGAAATCATTAAGGTGTTATTTATATCTAAACTATTTTGGGGGGTTTCCCAAGTAATCACTAGTCCACATATAATATTTGTTTTTTTTTATTTTATATGAAAATACATAGTTTTTATATTTGTAATTAGTTATATACAAGTGTGAGAACTGTTCTGTTATTATTGTACAATATGAAAAGGGGCAAATCAAAAAAGGAAACTATACATTCCTAAGTTAGCCAGTTAAATTGTTATTAATATAAATGTTTAACAATTATACATTTTAAAGATGGATAGAACATAATTATATTCAAATAAAAGACTAGTACAAAACTGCCAACAAACTGATTTTATTATACAGACTAATTGACTGGTTTAAAAAGCTAGACCCAAGTATATGCAGTCTTCAAGAGACCCACCTCACTTGTAGAGACACACATAGACCAATAGTGAAGGGATGGAAAAAGATATGCCATGCAAATGGAAACCAAAAATGAGCAGGAGTAGCTATTCTTATATCAGACAAAATAGACTTTAAACCAAAAAACATAAAAAGAGACAAAGAAGGCCATTATATAATGATAAAGGGATCTATCCAACTAGAAGACATAACAATCATAAACACATGTGCACCCAATACTGGAGCACCCAGATATATAAAGCAAACAATCTTTAACCTAAAGAAAGAAATACAATCTAATACATTAATAGTGGGTGACTAGAACACCTCTCTCTCAGTATGGGACAGATCTTCCAGGCAACAAGTCAACAAAGAGACACAGGATTTAATCCACACCCTAGACCAACTGGACTAGGCAGATATATACAGAACATTTCACCCAACAACTAAAGAATACACTTTCTTCTCATCAGTTCATGGAATATTCTCCAGGACAGACCACATATTAAGTTACTAATCTAGTCTCAGCAGATTTTTAAAAACCCTGAAATCACTCCAACTATCTTTTCAGACCACAATGGACTAAAATTAGAAATCAAGAATAAGCAAAACTTGGGAAGCTATACAAATACATGGAAACTAAATCATAGGCTCCTGAATGACCTATGAGTCCAAAAAGAAATTAAACAGGAAATCAAAAAAATTCTCCCAAATTCATTCTATGAGGCAAACATCACCCTGATACCAAAACCAGACAAAGATGCATCAAAAACAGAAAATTGTAGGGCAATATCCTTGATGAATACAGATGCAAAAATCCTCAATAAAATACTAGCTAACAGAATACAACACATACACAAAATTATACACCATGATCAAGTGGGATTCATCCCAGGGTTGCAAGTTTGGTTCAACATAGGTAAATCAATAAATGTGATACACCACATCAATAAAATCAAAGACAAAGACCATATGATCATCTCTATAGACACTGAAAAAGCACTTGACAAAATTCAACATTTTTTCATGATAAAGACTCTCTAGAAGTTAGGCATAGATGGAAAGTATCTCAACATCATTACAGCCATATATGATAAGCCCACTGCCAAAATCATCCTGAACAGTGAAACACTGAAAGCTTTTCCCTTAAGAACAGGAACTAGACAAGGATGTCCACTCTCACCACTCCTATTCAACATAATGTTGGATGTACTAGCCAGAGCAATCAGCGAAGAGAAGGAAATAAAGGGCATCCAGATTGAAAAAGATGAAGCCAAACTATCCCTGGCCGCAAATGATATGATCCCATATACTGAATAGCCTAAAGCCTCTATAAAAAAAACTCCTTGAG
>NW_007744148.1:5055-9738 GCF_000696425.1 Galeopterus variegatus
GCATAGATGGAAAGTATCTCAACATAATTAAAGCCATATATGATAAGCCCACTGCCAAAATCATCCTGAACAGTGAAACACTGAAAGCTTTTCCCTTAAGAACAGGAACTAGACAAGGATGTCCACTCTCACCACTCCTATTCAACATAATGTTGGATGTACTAGCCAGAGCAATCAGCGAAGAGAAGGAAATAAAGGGCATCCAGATTGAAAAAGATGAAGCCAAACTATACCTGGCTGCAAATGATATGATCCCATATACTGAATAGCCTAAAGCCTCTATAAAAAAAACTCCTTGAGTTGATAAGTGATTTCAGCAAAGTTGCAGGATACGAGATCAACACAAAAATCAGTAGCATTTCTATACTCCATCAGTGAACTGTAGAAAAAGAAATCAAGATAGCTAGCCCATTTATAATAGCCACCAAAAAAATAAGATACTTATGAATGAAGTTAACCAAGGATGTGAAAAGTCTCTATGAAGTGAACTACAAACCACTGCTGAGAGAAATTAAAGAAGACACAAGAAGATGGAAAGATATCCTATGCTCTTGGATTGGAAGAATTAACATTGTGAAAATGTCCATATTACCCAAAGTGATCTACAGATTCAATGCAATCCCCATCAAAATTCCAATGACATTTTTCTCTGAAATAGAAAAAAAATATCATAACATTTATATAGAATAACAAAAGGCCACAATTAGCCATAGCAATTATGAGCAAAAAATATAAAGCTGGAGGCATAACACTACCTGACTTTAAACTATATTACAAAGCTATAATACCCAAACCACATAGCACTGGCATAAAAACAGACTCAAGGATGAATGGAGTAGAATAGAGAACCCATAAATCATCAGCCCATATGCCTACAGCCATCTGATCTTTGACAAAGGCAGCAAGTCTACATACTGGAGAAGAGACTGACTTTTCAACAAATGGTGCTGGAAAAACTGGATATTCATATGTAGGAGAATGAAACTAGACTTGTACCTCTCACCTTATACCAAAATCAACTCAAAATGGATTAAAGAACTAAATATACACCCTAAAACAATAAAACTCCTTAAAGAAGACTTAGGGGAAACACTCCAGGAAGTAGCCAGGAAGTAGGAGTGGGTACAGACTTCATGAATAGGACCCCCCAAAGCACAGGCAACCAAAGGAAAAATAAACAAATGGGATTATAGCAAACTAAAGAGCTTCTGCACAGCAAAAGAAACAATCAACAGAGTTAAGAGAGAACCAACAGAGTGGGAGAAAATATTTGCAAAATATACATCTGACAAAGGATTAATATCCAGAATATACAAGGAACTCAAACAACTTCACAGCAAAAAAACCAAATAACCCAATTAAAAAATGGGCAAAGGATTTGAATAGGCATTTCTCAAAGGAAGATATATGAATGGCCAACAGACACATGAAAAAATGCTCAATTTCACTCAGCATCCAGGAAATGCAAATCAAGGCCACTTTGAGATACCATCTCACTCCAGTCAGGATGGCCAAGATCCAAAAGACTGAGAATGATAAGTGCTGGAGAGGTTGCAGAGAAAAAGGAACTCTCATACATTGTTGGTGGAGCTGCAAAATGGTGCAGCCTCTATAGAAAATGGTACATAGGTTACTCAAACAATTACAGATAGATCCACCATATGATCCAGCTATTCCACTGTTGGGAATATACCAAGATGAATGGAAATCATCATGCTGAAGGGATACCTGTACTCTAACATTTATTGCAGCACTATTTACAATAGCCAAGAGTTGGAACCAGCCTAAATGTCCATCAACAGATGAGTGGATACAGCAAATGTGGTATATATACACAATGGAATACTACTCTGCTATGAAAAAGAATGAAATACTGCCATTTGCAATGACATGGATGGATCTAGAGAGAATTATATTAAGTGAAATGAGTCAGGCACGGAAAGAGAAATATCACATATTCTCACTTATTTGTGGGAGCTAAAAATAAATAAACTCAAAAACAAATAAAGAGTGGATTGGGGAAGAAGACACAAGAATCACAAAAATTCCTTGAACTTTTTAGGTCAAGTGAACAGATATGATGTGGGGGGAAGGGAGGGGATGGAAAAGGAATGGGTAAAGGGGCATGAAAATCAACTACAATGTATATTGAGAAGTTAAAATTTTAAAAAAGGCAGAGGTGTACTTTTTTCATATAAAGGAAGTCTAGATGGTGTGTCCAGGGCTGGCATGCTGGTTCCATGGACACTAGAGCACAGTACCATCCACAGGGGCCTTGGCCTCCTGATACAAAACAGCTGCTGAGCTCCAGTCATCATATACATGTTCTAGGACAGAGAACAGGAAAAAGAAGGCCCTTCCTCCTCTTCTAAGGAAAATCCTTCATAACATTTATATAGAATAACAAAAGTCTCACAAATCACTTCTGTTTATACCTTACTGGGTAATAGTTGGTCACATGACTTCCTTGGCTGCAGGGGAGGCTGAGAGTCACCATCATCTATTTTAGGTGTGACATACCATCCTCTAAATCAGGATTCTGTTTCTGAAGAGAAAGGGAATGAATGTTGTGTTTGCTGTGATACCCAGTAGACTCCATCGCATCTGCTCTTAAAATCTTTTCTTAATGGGCCAGCCCGGTGGCGCACTGGAGAGTGCGCCGCTTGGGAGTGCGGCGGCGCTCCCGCCAAGGGTTCGGATCCCATGTGGAGACCGGTTCCCACTCACTGGCTGAGCGTGGTGCGGGCGCAACACCGAGGGTTGCGATCCCGTTGCCGGTCCCTGGTACGGGCGCAACACCAAGGGTTGCGATCCGGTTACCGGTCAGTAAAAAAAGACAAAAAAAGGGGAAAAAAAATCTTTTCTTAACATTGTTTATGAAAATTGGGAGAATGTTTTTAGTTGAAGTTCACAGAGCTAGAATATGTATATCACTCTAGATTCTAACCTTTCCCCAAATTAAACACTATGTGAAAAAAGCCACAAAATATTTTCCTTATGGGACTGCCACCTCCAAGCCAGTGGGCAAGTCCCAGCGTCCTTGGAGTTCTGCACGTCCCCATCTGGCCCAACTTGGCTTCCATGCAGAGGAGAACAGGAGGAAGTTTGCATTTACACCATAAGGTTGTGTTGTGGTCATTTTATGCCACCCATGAAAGTGGATTTGTGCATTTCAGCACAATTTTCAAAAATAACATATACAAGAAAGTATCTCTTGTTACTCCTAAGTTTGCTTGGAAATGAAGTCCCATGTTTCTGGGGCTGTGGAGTTCACTCAGGGATGCTACATGTTCCATGAGCAGAAATAGCCCTGATGCCTTGTGGCAAAGCAACCCTAAAGGCTGAGATGGAAGTTTCTACATATTTCCTCATATCTCATCAATTCTTTACTGCTTTGAGGTAGATCTAGAAAGGTAAGGTTAATGATTTTGAAAGCAAAACCAAGTTATTTGATAACCATTAGCAATGGTCACCTGCGAAGATCCAGATAACAGAAAACAAGTATCCTTGGAACATAGTCAGCTGCAGAAAAGGAGGCGTCCCCTCTTCTCCCGACCCATGGCTCCCATTTCCTGACTTCTTGGCACCCTCCTTGAAGTTCCTTTTGACCCCAGTGTCCTACAGGGAGGAGCAGTGGCAGCAGGGTGCAAGATGCTCATTCTATAAGCTGTCGAAGGATTTAGCAGGCAGGGGGACTGCAAGGTTTGGGATAGGTGGGTGCATGTCGGTGTGAATGTACACATGTGTCAGTTTATGCAAGCATGAGTGTGTGAGTGTATGCCGGTGTACTCAAGTGTGTGTATGTACACGTGTGTACTTGTGTGTGAGAGCATGTTTGAGTATGCTAGAATGAGTGTGTGCACACGTGTGTACATATGTGTGAGTGTACACACGTGTGAGTGAGCACATGTATGCCAGCGAGTGTGTGCATGTATGTGTGCATGTGTGAATGAGCACATGTGAGAGTATGCCAGTGTGTGTACACGTGTGCAGGTGAACATGTGTGAGTGTGCATGTGTACGAGAGTACGCCAGTGTGTGTGCACATGTGTGAATGTAACCATGCGTGAGTGTGCACGTAGGAGACCTGTGGGAAACAGGGATCTTAAAGGGAAGATTGGGAAAAGGAAGATTTTAGTAACATATTTGTTCAGTGACTTTATATATTTTTTAATTAAATTACATTTTTTATTTAACTGGAATATATTGATTATACATATTTATGTGGCACAGAGTTATATTTCAATACGTGTATACAATGTGTAGTGATCAAATCAGGGTCATTAGCAAATTCATCACAAAAATTTGTTGTTTCTTTGTGATGAGAACATTTAAGCTCCTCTCCTTTAGCCACCTGACAATATACAATAAATTCTTGTTAATTATAGATACTTAGTACTACTGTACACCAATAGAACTTATTTTTCCGATCTACCTATAATTTTGCATCCATTAACCAACCTCTCACTATACCCCCTCACCCCTGCCCTTTCTCTCCTCTCCTAACCTGTTACGTGACATTAAATGCTGTTTAGTTCAAAAGGAACAAATAGTAAAACATTGGCTCTATTCTTTTTCCAAAGTGCTAAATCAATCAATCATTTCCTCTCTCTCCCTCTCTCCCTTTCTCTCTCTCTCTCTCTCTCACACACACACACACACACACACACACACACACACACAC
>NW_007744148.1:10575-13571 GCF_000696425.1 Galeopterus variegatus
CGGAGCTGCACTGTGATCCCGTGACAGCTGTCCACCTGTGCATCACAGTGGCTGACTGCTCTCTCGCCACCCCATGTCCCCATATGGCTCCAAGTGAGCCCCTCTGCAGGCAGCCGGAGTCAGTGCTTGTGAGGCCTTGACAGCCACAGCAACATCTGACCCGTGTGGCTGCCACCGCTCCCGTGGCACGGCCAGTGCCTGCGCTGTTCTGGCCCATGATGGAGTGAGAATAGATTGGGGGAAGTGGAGAGGAAGGATCCAGAGAGCTTCCCTGAACCCAGACAGGCACTGATGTTGAAGTCGGGCCTCACTTGCAGAAGAACAGAGCTGCTGGTTCACAGTCAGCCCTCCCAGCATTGAGGGAGGGGCCCCAGATGCGGTGGATGGAAGTGCACAAAGGAAACGGCCCCCGGATTTGAACAAGAAATGTTGCTGGTGCTGCAAAGGTCAGGAAAACAATCAGTAATCCCATCGCGACCAAAATCAGCCACACCATTCACCCTGCTTGGAAAGAACCTCCCCAGCCTGTCTCACAACAGACAGCACAGGCAAGGCAGGGCCAAGAATTAATACTGGGACCTGGCAGGACTTTGTGGCACTTACAAAGAATGTGGTCGCAGCTGCATGTCCACATCAACACACAAATGGGAGTGACTGACAAGGCAAGGCCATACTCTCAGTACCTCGCTCAAAAATGACCCGCCACCATCTCCCTGCCCCCTGCTTCTTTCTGACAGATGTCAATCAGCACCTCCTAACATCCAGTGCCACGCTGGCTTGTCTTGCCATCCCAAATATTCACTCTTATATTGAATTAACTTTTAAAATTATTATTATCATCAGTTAACAGCTGTGCCCCAACTAGTGGTCTCAAGCTCACCAAGTCTGTTTCAAAATCACCTTCCTTTTAGGGAGAAGCAAATCAGCTAAGGCTGTGAATTTGGTCAAATGCGAAACTTTTTTTTCTTTTTCAGAGAAGATTCTTAGCATAACATTATGTTATGCTAAGTATCTTAGCTTACTTAGCATACCACCAAGTAAAATTTTTCTTTAACAAACAACAGATTCCCTGCTAACTCAAACATTTCGGTTGACAGTGACAATAAAATCCTATGCACAAGCTAAGGAGCAAATGAATTAATTTTCTACATACTTGTATTTTTCTTTATTTAGGATAAATATTAAAGTTAAGTCTACAAAGATTTGAGGAGGGAGAGCCTTTCATTACAGAATTTGATACTTTATCAAAATATAGTTTATATTCAAAAGCATTAGGAAGATCTCCTTATATATGCATATAAAAAGTTTCAGAAATTAAATACGCTTTCTGGAAAAAAATCCATTTATGATAAAAATACTTAGGAAACAAGTAACCAAAAAGAACTTTCTTAACCTGATAAAGGGCATCTATAAAAATATATATGGCAAATGTCACACACTTAATTTTGGGCACATTCCCTTTAAAACTAAGAATGAGGCCAGGGTGCCGTTCCCTACTACTGCTTTTCTACTTTTTACTACAAATCTCAGACACAGTGTAGTAAGACAAGAAAAAGAAACAAATTACAAAGACTGGAAAATAAGAAACAAAATTGTCATTATTAGAAGGTGATATAATTTTTCTATGTGGAAAAATCTAAAAGAATCTACAGATAACTTATTTGAATGAATGAGAGAGTTTAGCAAATTTGCAGGATACAGAACCATACAAAAAATTAGTGCATTTCTACATACCAGCAGCAATGAATAAGAAAACAATATTTATAACAGCAATACAAAATATAGAGCACCTTGGATCATATCAAACAAAAATTTTGCAAGACATTTATGGCAAAAACAATTAACTTTTATTGAAAGACATTAAAAAAGACCTAAATAAATCGAGACTTATGTTATGGTATTAGACACAAAATCAACAATGTCAATCTTCATCCAATTGATATAAGACGTAATGCATTTCCCATCAAATCCAATGGGGCTTTTCATGAAGGTTGACAAGCTCATTTTAAAGCTATTGGAAGAACAAAGGGACAAAAATCCAAGATACCCTTGAGGAAGACAAACAGATGACATTAAATTAAGAATATCTGTTCACTGACACCATAAGGTGAACAGACAAGCCTCCATGTGGGAGAATATATATTAAAATTTTATTACCAACACAAGTTTGTATCCAGAGTATATAAATAACTCCCGTGAATTAATAAGACAACCCAAAAGAGCCGGCCCCGTGGCTCACTCGGGAGAGTGCGGTGCTGAGAGCACAGCGACGCTCCCGCCACGGGTTTGGATCCTATATAGGGATGGCCGGTGCGCTCACTGGCTGAGCACNAAATATTCACTGAAATTGAACTAACTTTTAAAATTGTTACTATCATCAGTTAACAGCTGTGCCCCAACTAGTGGTCTCAAGCTCACCAAGTCTGTTTCAAAATCACCTTCCTTTTAGGGAGAAGCAAACCAGCTAGGGCTGTGAATTTGGTCAAATGCAAAACATTTTTTTTCTTTCTCAGAGAAGGTCTCAGCATAACATTCCCCACCACGTAAATTTTTCTTTAACAAACAACAGATTCCCTGCTAACTCAAACATTTCAGTTGACAGTGACAATAAAATCCTATGCACAAGCTAAGGAGCAAATGAATTAATTTTCTAAATACCTGTATTTTTCTTTATTTAGGATAAATATTAAAGTTAAGTCTACAAAGATTTGAGGAGGGAGAGCCTTTCATTACAGAATTTGATACTTTATCAAAATATAGTTTATATTCAAAAGCGTTAGGAAGATCTCCTTATATATGCATATAAAAAGTTTCAGAAATTAAATACTCTTTCTGGAAAAAAAATCCATTTATGATCAAAATACTTAGGAAACAAGTAACCAAAAAGAACTTTCTTAACCTGATAAAAGGCATCTATAAAAATATATATGGCAACTGTCACACACTTAATTTGGGGCACATTCCCTTTAAAACTAAGAATGAGGCCAGGGTGCCGT
>NW_007744148.1:14881-16151 GCF_000696425.1 Galeopterus variegatus
CACCACCCAGGGTGAGGCACAT
This sequence comes from Galeopterus variegatus, assembly GCF_000696425.1. Taxonomy (NCBI): domain Eukaryota; kingdom Metazoa; phylum Chordata; class Mammalia; order Dermoptera; family Cynocephalidae; genus Galeopterus; species Galeopterus variegatus. The sequence goes on from NW_007744148.1 coordinate 14,904, forward strand.
GATATCCCAGAGTAATCCCCGATGTCAACTTTACAAGGCCCGGAAGATTAAACACTGTTTCAGAATTTAAATACACACAGTGGGCCGAGCCCATGGCGCACTCGGGAGAGTGCGGCGCTGGGAGCGCAGCAGCGCTCCCGCCGCGGGTTTGGATCCTATATAGGGATGACTGGTGCCCTCACAGCACTCACTGGCTGAGTGTAGTGTGGCCGGTCTCAAAAAGGACAAAAAAAAAAAGAATTTAAATACATACAGATATATAGACAGCAAGGAATGAGACCTCCGTGTACATCTCTAAGATAAAATACAAGAATTTAAAGACCATTTGAGTTTGCTGCCAGTGGCCATAGGCTTAGCCCCTCCACCCCAGGGGTAGGAGTTCCCTTCACAATAAGGGATGATTTGGTGNTGCGCTCACTGGCTGAGCACGGTGCAGGCAACACCAAGCCAAGGGTTGCAATCCCCTTACCAGTCATGAAAAAGAAAAAATAAAATAAATAAATAAAAAGACAACCCAAAAGAAAAACTGACAAATGTCATAAATAGACATTTCACAGAAACTATCACAAATGGCCCAGGAATGAATGAAAGGGCACTTACCTGGGTTATCAATTAGGGAAGGGCATATTAAAGCCACAGGAAGACACCTTTGCCAACCATCAGACTGGCCATATTATAAAGTCTAACGAGACCACGGTGACAGGGCTGTGGAGCAAGAGGAACTCTCATGCACTGCGGGAGGGGGTTTAAATAGATACAGCTGCTTTGGGAAACATTTGGCATCACCCAGCACAGTTGAAGACATGCGCATGCAGTGACCCAGCAGCTCTACGGCGAGGACACCCTACAGCTGTTCCACACATGAGCCGTGTCCACAATGTTCACAACGTTGTTTGTAGTGGCACAAACTGGAAACCACTTAGATACCAATCAACAGGAAAATCCACGAATGAACTGTGGCGTAGTTATAGAACGGGACACTGTACAACACGGGGAACAAATGAGCCGCTGTAGAGCTACGTACGTCAACATGGGTGGTCCTCACAAACACAGCGCTGAGCAGAACGTTGATTTTCTTTAGTAAGTCACAGATTCAATTCAGAAGTAGGCAATACAAATTAATATAAAATCATATATATGTGCACATCTTAAAAACAAGGGTTGGCAAAATATGACCCTCGGGCCAAATCTGGCCTGGCACCTCTTTTGGTACATGAAACTTTATTGGGACACAGCTGGGTCATTTGT
>NW_007744148.1:18145-19905 GCF_000696425.1 Galeopterus variegatus
TGGAACTGGGTTTATTCTCTCTTCTGTGGTGTTTTAAGACTGTTAAATCTAGTTTTCACAGTACTATTTTGAGAAAAACCTCCTAGTCAAAAGTGATCAGAAGGCATTTCAGTTATTTTTAGATGTGCTTTACAAAATAAAACAAAAGAAACAAGTAAAAGGTGAATCCCTGACTGATGCGTTTTGGTGGGGGGGTCAGTCGTTTGACAAGGTCTGTTCCCAGGAAGAAGGTTCAAGACCACGGGAAATAACACCTTTGACTTTTTAGCTTGTAAACTGTGAAAGGTGTGGATTCACGGATTTATGCCCTTTAGAAACCAGCTAAAACTGCCATATGAACCCAGATGACAAGGTAAGATGCTGCTCTAATTCCGTGTCATGCCTACTTTTCTGCAGCCTCTGATGGCTACTGACCTGCCCACTGGAGACACACTCCCCATGGGCTCAGGCACTGGGAAGCCTCGGTGGACAAACACGGGCTTTGTTGGTGTGGCTGCACCTTCTCTTCTCCCCGGGACTCTGAACTTAGTACACAGTAACACTCAATAAACCGTTTTTGAGGGCANAGAAGCACGTTTTCACTCTAAAATTCTTTGCCTTCTTAGAGGTATAGGATAAAGGGTGTCTTAGAGTTTGAAAGGACAAAGATTTAGATCACCCTGTCTCACTGACCTGTCAGTGCAGGGATTCCCTACCAATACCCTGGACAAACGGCTACCCCGCCTCTGCCTGGGCACATGCCATGAGGAAGAAGGCTGGGATCACAAGGGATCACAAGCAGCTGTCCCGTGGTTGTGGAGATTTCATCATAACCAGATCCTTCCACATCCTGCTCCCAAGTCTACCTCTTCTGTTTCTGAGCAGCAACTGTGGGTGTTTTGGTGTCACATGGCAAAAGCCTTGAGGGGGACTCAGCCAACTGTAAAGGTACAAGGGAAAATACACAGCAGCCCTGTGCGGAAAGGGACTTGAACATCATCTGTCCAAGCCTGTGGAGGCCAATGTGGTTGCACGTGGTGTCCAGGCTCTCACGTGGCCCCCTGGCCATGCGTGGACACATCCCAAGCCTGTGAACTTCCCCACGTGACCATTTGCTCTCCAGCCAGTGTCAGTGGTCAGATATTCTTTATCATATTAGAACAAAATCTTGGCCAGTCCAGCTTCTCCCTGGGATTCTCATTTTGCTCTCTGGTGCGTCACAACACACATCCCTCATTCACAAGACATTACATATATCTTTATGTTTATATATATATATATATATCCCTTATCTATATCTCCCCATATCAAATGCAGTGCCCAGCTTACCTGTAGAGATCTGGGATCAGGTTGTCGTCGTAGCGAGCACACAGGTTGTTGAGGACTTGCTTGTGCTGGCCGTACAAGCAGATGTAGTTGGAGGCAGGAAAGGGCTCCTTAGAAAGGCACGTGATGGTTTCCACCATTTTATACTTGTTGATGTGAATTCGGAAGTAAGTCCCATCTTTTGCACTACCTGTTACTATTTCTAAACCCTGGGGGTGGGGGGATCAGAAAATCAACATTAGAAACATTTCTGGACTTTGGGAACTTTATTATAACAATTTTCTTTTCAAATATAACAGACAGATATGTCCATGGCTTGTGGCACAAAACAGTAACAGAAATTGACTAAACTCAACCAAAGATAACAGTGGGCCAAAAACCACATACTTGGACTTAATGACTGACTGTTCCTCAGGATGCTTTAAACTGTGATTGTATTGTTCTGTGTTTCTAAA
>NW_007744148.1:21855-22329 GCF_000696425.1 Galeopterus variegatus
TTTTTTTTTGTATCAACATTTTAACAAAATGTGAATGGTCATTTTCTGTGGTTGGGAGGCTGGGTAATTTTTGTTGTTTCTCTTTATGCTCATTTGGCCATCTGCAGTTCCTAATTTTTAAGCAAAGGCCATCACTTCCAAAATAATAAAAGTTATTAAATTCTCTGGCTGTGCTGCAGCAAGGACCCAGACTTTTGATGAATGGATTGAGAGAGAGAGAGAAATGAAACAGAAAACAAAGGAGAAAGGGAGAAGAAAGAAAGAAAGAAGGAAAAAAGGGAGGGACGGAGGGTGGGAGGTGGTTGGTTCTAGGTGGAAGTGAGTGTGGAAAGGTGCGCCTTGTCCAGGGAAGAGTTTGGAAAATGCCTGGCCTGGTCCTCCACCTGCAGGGTGTCTGGTCTCCTTATCTGATCATCAGCTTATCCTCTGCTCTTGTCACAAGTATTTCTCTAGGCCCAGATGCCCATGTATTGT
>NW_007744149.1:0-6268 GCF_000696425.1 Galeopterus variegatus
AGTGAGCAGGAACCGGTCTGTATGTGGGATCTGAACCCTCGGCGGGAGCGCCACCACGCTCACAAGTGGCGCACTGTAGCAGTGCTCCACCGGGCTGGCCCGAGCCAGAATACTTTGATTTGTAAAAATTTTAAAAAGGAATGGCTTTACACTGCAACGTCAGGGAACGAATCTGTACATATTATATCTTTAATGGAATAAACAAACTTAGAGACAACTTAGGAGGCTGGTTAACAAATTACAATGTATTTGTACTCTGGAATATTATGCATAATAATAGTGGAATGTATCTGTACTCTGGAATACATTACAATGTATTTGTACTCTGGAATATTATGCATAATAATAGTCATAATAAAGGTGTTTTAAAGGAATTTTTTGGTATAATTTAGGAAATGGAAGCAATACACCCAAATATTAGCATTTGTTTTCTTTTGATGATATATTTTGGGTAAAATACTTTCTTTCTTTCTCCAAAATGAGAATATATTGATTGCATTTATAAATCAGAGAATTACTGAATAAGCATGATATCTTTAAAGAACAGATCGGGGGACGAGAAGATTTTCTCACAAAACATTTAGAATCCAAAAGGATTCCTGTGTTTAGCGACCTGAAGGTATTCATGCCCATTCCTGCCTTCTCTTGTGTATTCCGTATGACTGGGTTCCAGGCTAAATGACTTGTCCTTAGAGATAGCCCCTGAAATGAGGACACAAATGCATGGGGAAAGCACAGGAAGGGAAACACGTTTTGACCTTCATGCCACGCAAAATTTGAAAGGAATCCAGAATTGCAAGGACTTCCTATACCAAAAAAGGTACAATTAAGAAAGGAGAGCCAAAGTCATCAAATAAATTTTGGACATGCAGATTGAACTTCATTGTTTAAACAAGACAGACTTTCACATCTGTAGTTCTGATGTCATTACAGTAACTTAATTTTTATTTTTTTTTTGGCAACTGGCTGATACAGGGATTGAATCCTGGACCTTGGTGTTATTAGCACTATGCTCTAACCAACTGAGCTAACTGGCTAGCCCTATAGTAACTTAATTTTAAGTTTCCTAAAATTTGACTCCAGGTAAATTTGTAATTTCAGCAATTTTCTATAATCTCTCAAATATTTTCTACTTTTTAATCTCTTCATCATGGGTAGATGATACAATTCTCCTTTTTCCCTTTACGAGGTTTGGTTCTGCCTAGAGAAGCTGCTAAAGCCTATTGCCCTGCAGAAGGGACACAGGCCACTCACCAGATCAGAATGCAGGGTGGCCTTTTCAACTTCTAGGATTAGATGTCAACCTGCCACCTGCCTGTCTGGTGGCCTAGCTGTAACATGACACAGATGCTCTTCTGAAATAACACCTAGAATTGGCTGCTCTCTGACTCCCGCCCAAAGTCAGAAAGAGATAAAGGCTATTTAAAGAAGATAAGGCCTACCTCTCCCATCAGCTCTATTTAGTACCCTTCCATCAAGTTAGAAAGTTAGATCATCAGCAAGTTCCAAATCTGGATCGCATTAACTCAGACCCCCACCCATTTCAGACATACATTCATGCGATTGTTATTCAGTGCTCTGTTCTCCTCTTATATTTTTCCGACACAAAAGGCCAGATGAAGAATACTGCTTTTTACTTGTTGACCCTGCCTATTATGTCAATCAATGTCCCTTTGATGAAGGTGTAAGCAAATAAAGTTTCTTTTATTTAAGCAGCTGGCCAGTACAGGGATCCAAACCTTTGACCTTGGTGTTATCAGCACCATGCTTTCCCAAGTGTAAGGTTTCTTTTAGAATGTAAAAGAAGGAAAATGATTTTGCCTCATGAGGAATTAATAAGTACTACTTTTCCATATAATGTGAATTATGTAAAATATTACATACAATAGGAAGCTCAAAGCTAAATTTAACGTTCAAGCCAATCATAGTACCTATATTTGTAAATTTGCTGCTTCTTCCTATGAAGTTTTTCCTTTTGATTTTTAGTGTGTCCACCTTAAGGTAGAGGTTTCTTTATTACAAGCTGCCTTGAGTCAATCAATTAATTTATTCCTTCCTTCCTTTCTTTCTGAAATGAGCAAAAAATTAAACAAGCTTTGACTCCTACAATTCATTGGTTGAGGACTGAGCAAGGCAGCAGATGCCTTTGCAATTCAGAGTCAGGAATGTGCTTTAAAAGGCTTCAGGATAAAAGGCGTCTGTGTGTGGATTGCTGTCATTATAGTGACCAAAGCAAAGGGACCTTCTTGCAGGCTTTGAAATTTCAAGTAAAATACAACTAGCATAACGCATGGTGCCAAACATACTCCTTAGAAGGCCTCCTAACAAAAGCCCTTACTAAACCCATCCCTGCAGCCTACACTTCAATGCTTTCTGGAAAGGACGTGGGGCCCCAGGCCCAGGGCTGGTATCCCTAAAGCCTATCTGCATTTTTGCAAAACCAAAGGGGCTTTCCCCTATAGTAAAGGCGCCCACCCTCAGCGAGAACGTGTGCCCTGTCATGGGAGATCTTACTATGTCCTCACCACTCCACAGTGGGGAAGGCCACAGGAAGCCGGACCAGAGGAGCTATTTGTGGGTGCCCAAGGCCACCAAGTCTTCAGCCCACACACCCTGGGAATAGAGTTTGCTTTTACTTTCAAACTCACATTCCAAACACACATACACACCAAAACAACCTGCGCAATTTCCAGTTTAACGGACTGATTTTCAAATGAGAAAAAATACCTTGTAAAACTTCTGACTGGCTTTCTAGGCCAAAGCTTCCCTTCTTCCTCTAGACGTGCTATAGGAAAGAACACCAGGGTTTGGAGAGAGGGACGGATGACAAGATTGAGAATGAGAGGACTTACTCTTTTTATCACGTCATTTTGCAGAACACAGACTCCAACCTTGCCATGTACTGGCAGTGTGACCACACATGAAACCTTTCCGAACCTCAATTCTCACTTTTATAAAATAATCAGAATATCTACTTGATAGAGTTGTGGTAAAAGGTAATTGATAAAAATGCACAGGACAGCAATTTGTAAATTGTGAAAGACACAAAGCCTTTAGTTGTCCTTATGAATAATAACATGGTGTCACGGTGATTTGAATGATTCTAGACAGTTCAACTCCCTACTGTACTCAGGAGGTCCCATGGCTTATGGGATCCCTGTGACAGGAAAACGACATAACTGTATCTACCTTACTGTATCCACCCTGCTGCTGTCTTGGCCCTTTGAGATCAGTAAATGGTTGCTTCTAATTTCAAAACAGAGTTCGACATCCTCAGAGGATCTGAGAGTTACTCGTTTACTAAAGGGGAGGCAGAATACCTTTGATTTCCAACCTTAACCTTCATCCTCAGAGGATCTGAGAGTTACTTGCCTACTACATCTCCCAAAACACCATTGTAACTTGTTTATAAATGCAAAAAAAAAAAAAAAAAAAATTCTTGAAAAGTTCTCAGGTATCTAGTCATTTGCTGATATTTAAAAAAAAAAGAAAGAAAGAAAAAGAAAAGAAAAGAAAGAAAATTCAGTACTGAGGAATTTATTTGCTTCAAGCATAAGAAGAAAAGAATAGTGGGAGAGGATCCCAAACTCTGTATTATTTATGTGGAAGAATCCCCCATTGTGACGTCAAATCTCTGTTCTGAAAGTGAGAACAGTCAATGGCAGTGTATAAGGCTATAGGAATAGCTCCCCACAGCATTCTTTTCCCCTTTCTGCATCTCTGTTTAGTGCACACTGCACGTGCAAGGACATCTTTAAGGTGCCTCTATTTTGCATGAACTGTAGATATGTGAAAATGATTGAGAACTCATGGAAAAAATTCAGAATGCATTCTTTTCCCCTTTCTGCATCTCTGTTTAGTGCACACTGCACGTGCAAGGACATCTTTAAGGTGCCTTTATTTTGCATGAACTGTAGATATGTGAAAATGATTGAGAACTCATGGAAAAAATTCAGAATGAACACCTGCCAGAATCGGGGTGCTGTAGGGCATGACCATGATTCTCTTTAGTATGTATAGCCCAACATTAACTTCTGTCTATTTGTATGGTCAGGAAGTTTCTATTTTGAGCCTGTTACCCTAAAAAAAGATCAAAGAGACTGATTATTAAGAAAGGAAAGGCGAAGAGGTCAGACTGATTGCTGGAGACTTTCCGAATGGGAAGGAGGTTACCTTTGCATAAAGCCAGACAGGTGGACATTTTCTAAGTGTAGTATGTTTCAGCCTACATGGTACGGACCAAATGGTCCTGACCTGAGCAAGTTCAGGAGATGATAGAGAAACTGTCCATGTTTAGGGGATAAAACAGATGTAGCAGCTGCGTACTGCAGTATTAGCAGGCACAGGTATCCAACACCGAGCCAAAGAGTTGCAGACTCACCCCACGCTCTTCCAGTTTTAATACTCTAAAGTGACTCAATAAACAAAATAGAGGACGTTGAGCTTTATGGGCAAATAAATAATAAGTTGAAAACTGACTCTGGGGCCAGACTGCCTGGAGTCAAATACCAGCTCTGCCACTAACCAGCAGTGTAGCCTCGGGCAGGTTACGTCACTTCTCTGTGCCTCAGTCTCCTCACTTGTAAAGTAGGGGATCACCGCTTATCTTCCCCACAGGGTTGCTGTGAGAAGTTACTAATTGGAAAGCATTTAGAACAGTGCCTGGTGTATAGGAAGTTCTACAGAATTGTATTTGTTCCTATCATCATTATTATTAAAATGTCATGTATGTCAGTAAAATGACCTGGACCCAACATTGGATGTATTAAAGCTGAGAAAATTAAGAGTTGCATGGCTCTGGGATTGTTAGAATAATGCAGGTTTGTGTCTTACTTCCACGAGTGGTGTGTCTTGCATAAGCTGGCAAGGAGGGGGGGCTCTTGCTGGAGAGGCGCACTTTTCCAACGACCGTGAAAAGATCCCTGACTTGCTCTTGTAGTACTGCTGATTCCACAATCCAATTTGTGGAAAGTAAATGAACTATTTTGAAGCAAGCATGCAATTAGCATTCCTTTTAACATCAACTCTCACAATTTAAAAAAACGCACATGTTTCAGAATGCTGCAAGCACTTTGCTTTGTAAGTTTTGAATCAGGGCTTGGAATAAACGGGGCAAAGCACAGGCAGTCCGGTTTAGTTGCTGACATGGATGATAATGCCACACAGAGTTGAGTAAAATGGCACAAGACGAGGTGCAACTCAATGCAGAAAAAGAAAAGATAGAGTACTAACTCGCTGAGATGACTCAATTTTCATCAAGTACCTTTGAATGTCAAGTTCAGCCTGAAGAGAGATCAGCATGCACTGCAAAGCCTGTGGACCAGGAGAAAAAGAAAAAAAATAATAAAAAATAGAAAAGCAAAGGGGGTGAAAACACGAAGAGAAAAGGAATAGGTTAACCGAATAGAACATTACTCATTCATGAGGAAATGTAGCCCAGTTAACCCCTCTCCCGCACGAAAAAGGAAAAGGTGGCAGTTCCATATTTTAGAAAGGAATGTTGAAAGCAAGCCCTAACTAGCGATCAGTTTTCCCCAAAATATCCTGCTACAGGCACACTGAATTTACCTTGTTGCATTAGAGAATGTGTCCCGTTGACCCATTGTCCCTGAGGTTGTCCCAGGGCTGCAGGAGCTACCAGAGCCTGCCCAACCCAAATGAAATACCTTCCTTAGTCACAATACAGTCTAGTGGTGAGCTCCAAGGCTGCCATCTTGACTACCACTGGCCACTGGGACACGGGCCTGTGAGTGCAGTGTTCTATATCTGAGCTTTGTCATGCAGGGTGACACAGCTGATGTGAACACGTATAGGAACAGAAGATCAGCATTATAATTCAGGGCATCAATTCTGATATCTGAAACTGGCAGATGCTAGAGCATGTCTTCAGTTTACAACGCTGACTGTGCCAGTATTTAAATATTTTAATTCTCTTTCATCCCACTGACAAATTTTTGGACAACTTAATTTTTTTTTTTAAAACGACAGAAAAATATTTGTGTGTTTTAAAAAATGAAAATTTTCATAATCCTCATGCAAGAAGAATGACTTCCTTTTGCACCAAAATCAGCCAGTGAAGTATCACAGCTGCATATATATACGTGTACAGATATATCCATACAGACAACCGGCGTACGAGAGCCTCCAAATACCAACATAATCGAATTATACAATATCCATGATCCATATCACCATTTTATATATCTCTATATAAAAAAATACATGTTTTATATATATATGTGTGTGTTTTTACTCATTTCTGAATAGC
>NW_007744149.1:10481-12280 GCF_000696425.1 Galeopterus variegatus
GGAAGTTCACACATATAATTAAGTGGATAAAATCATATTAGAAAAAAATAGCATGTGCTTTTGATTTTCTTTGAAGACATATCTTTGTGAAGTCTATATGCCTAGAAAAAAAACAGCAGAAGGATATACAGCAAAGTATGTGTAGGGGTATTCTATCTAGGTCATAGAATTGTAAATAATAATTCTATTCTTAATCTATTCTTTCTAATATTTCTAGAATATACATGTATTACTTTTGTAATAGGAAAAACGGTAAATTATTTTTAAAAGTCACCTGGGAGGGCTGGCTGGTTAGCTCAGTAGGTTACAGCACAGCCTAAGACACCAAGGTCAGAGGTTCAGATCCCCATACTGGCCAGCCACAGCAAAAAATTTAAATGAATGAATAAATAAATAAATAAATGTCACCCGGGATTTAGCATCAAATTACTTGTGCTTGCTTTTCTGATTTGTTTCCAACAAACTTAGCATTAAATGTGATATAAATAGCAACAGATGAATTTAAAATGACAGAAGAAAACAAGAATTTATTTATTTGAGAGCTTAAATGAGAAGACCAATAAGATGACATCTAAATGCACAGCCTCTTCATTACTTGTAATCTTGCTATCGTTTTGTTTCCTCATGTTGATTATGTATCAGTTGTACCACGAGGGGGTGCCCTGAACTTAGTAAGTACAGTGCAGTCTCCAGCATGATGGAAAAAAGCAGCTGAAATCCCAAATTTAGGAGGAAACAAGACACACTCCACACTGGCTGCCTTGGCTCAGTCTTCATCCTCTTCAATGTGCCTCACAGAGCCCCTTGTTCAAACGCACTTTATATCCGGTCCATGAAAAAACTATAATGTGCTGACTGCTGGCATAGTTAACACCAATGATAGAAGGCAGAGCCCCTTGTTCAAACGCACTTTATATCCGGTCCATGAAAAAACTATAATGTGCTGACTCTGCTGGCATAGTTAACACCAATGATAGAAGGGAGAGAGTTGATTGCTGCGAGTCTAACAAATTTGATCAAGTTGTTATTGAAGAATCAAAAATCAGTCACCCCCTGTGACACACAACGGAAGAACATGACAAAAGCAAATGTTCAGGAAATAGTCTTAGAAGTAATTCTATCCTAAAGACACACAGTCTTATTAGTAATTTGAGGACCAAAGCAATTTTAGGTTATTTGGGGTTAAAAAAAAAAAAAAGTTGCTCAATGGAGAAATCCAATTCCTTTTCTAAATGTTTAAAATATTAAAGATGGAATAACATTATGCAGCCTTGTGAAACCTTACAAGTCCATGCTAAGATTTTTTATAATTGATATGACAATAATCTAAAAATATAAAATAAAATCTGAGGGTAAACAAACAAAAAACTTCTAACTGAAAGCAACTTTTACCAACAAAGAGTTCAGAACAGATATCCCAAGAATTTCCAGCTTCCTAAGAAATCCTAGGAATCCTAAGTAATCTTATAGTGAACATAGGACAGTGGTTGAGAGTGTAACTTTTGGAAGGAGACAGAACTGAGCTTGAGCCTCGATTTCAACACTTAGTATCTGTGAGAGCGTGGGCACATGACCTTGAGCATGTTTCATGTGCAGTTTCCTCATCCATAAGATAGTGATCATAGTAATAATAATATTTTTATTACAGTTTGTTGTATGAAATGAGATAACTTATGAAAAATGCTAAAGCCAGTGCCTGGCACATAACACACTGCTTGGCTTATTAAGAGCCTGATGATAAATATTCTGACAACTACAGCTCCTGTAGACAGTATGTGGCCAGTGGGAACATCTGAACC
>NW_007744149.1:16500-17273 GCF_000696425.1 Galeopterus variegatus
AGCTTAATCCCCACTGTAACTGTTGAGGGTGGGAAATCCTATTATAGTCATTGAAACGTGGGGCCTTGAAGAGGTGATTAGATTGTAGGACCATGCGTAGTGAATAGGTTAATAATGGTGATTAGGGGTGTGGTTCTGAGAGCTTTAAAAGGAAAGTGTATGAAGAGCTACCTCGGTTCTGAGGGCTTTAAAAGGAGAGTGCATGAAGAGCTACTTGTCTTCCTGCTCTGCCATTTTCTGCCATGTGAGATCCCTGCATTGCTGTAAAGCCACCACCAAAAAGACCCTCACCAGATGTGTTTCCAGGACTTTGAACTTCCCAGCCTCTGAAACTGTAAGCAATAAATTTCATCTTCTTTGCAAATCACCCACTTCCAGGTATTTTGTTATAAGCAACAGAAATGGACTAATATAACAGTGAAGCCATTTCTGAAATCCAGGGTGGACTGATACTACTTAAACAGACAAGGAACATGGGACATCATCAATTGCTAGTTTGTATGATCAAACATCGTCATGATAATAACCACAACATAACTGAGGGCCATAGTTACAAATTATTATTTTTAACATTGTATTTTAGGAAGATAATCTGTGGTGGAACCAAAAAAAAAAAAAAAAGGCTGTAGAGCATCATTTTGAAATCATTGCAGTGGAGTTCACACATTCCACTAGCTGGGTGAATATTAGTGGTTGTCATTTTTAATGTCCAGTCAAATCTTTTGTTTATAAACTAAGAAAAGATTTCAATCCTTTGAAATCAGAAGATTGGA
>NW_007744150.1:0-2020 GCF_000696425.1 Galeopterus variegatus
AATCTTTATGTATATATCCATATATCAGACAATGTACTATGATAGGGAACTGTTTGGAAGAGAATACTTCAGCAACACACCACTGAATATGGAGTAGTAATTTCTTTTTTCCAATTTTGTTGCCTGAAATTTTATGCCTAAAGAAAACCACTGTGATCATTTTAATGTTGTATGCAAGGGTTGCTTTCGTGGTCTACGCTTTATCCAGCCTATCCATGACTTATTATGCTGGGTCAGATGGATTTTTTAGTTGGCATGCACTTTATTTAAAATAAAAGGAAATAACTTAGCATTATGAGAAATTATTTATGGTATAAGCTGTGGTAATAAAAAGATCTTCAGAGAAGGAAAGAAAACAACTTTTAAATACCTGATAGTTAATACAATGATGTAATCACTTGTTCTTTATAGACAGTGCCACTTCCATCAGTATGTAGGACTAGGTACTCTGAAGAATCATCCTACTACAAAACAATTAGAGAAGGGAACAAATAAGGGAGATCTCTAGGTCCCTCCATCCTTCCCAGTTGTTAATTACCCCCCATCAACAAAATGACACATATACACACATGCACGCACACTTCATCACAAAACTATAAAATGGAATTACCCTAAGAACAATGTCAGTTAAAGGTAGGACTGACCAAGATCAAAAACCAAACAGAATTTTAAAAATAAAAAATATGGTTGACTTAGCATTTGAACTACACTGTTAAAACTGAAAAAAGATTAAGGCAAAGAAAATTAGCAAGAAAAAGACAACACTTTTCAAAGAAAACACCAATTGACTAACAATCAGATTTCTCAACATCAACAATGGCAGCTTGAAGACAGTGGGATAATATTTTCAAAATGCTGAGAGACAATGTCCACAAAAAGTTGTGTGGTTACTCACTATGGTTCTTTGAAATATCTTCTAAAATATGGGTAAAAATAAGGATAGTTTTTAGTGAACAAAAAATGAGAGACCTAAAGTAAAGGAAATTCTAAAGCATTCAACTAAAAAATTGTAAAATATTAATTCTTGAAGAGATAGAATGATCCCAAAAGGATGATCTGAAATGTAAGTAAATATTTCATAAAAACACACATTTTCTTCTTAAAATACTACTACTAATAATATTTGATTTGTAGGGGTTTTTTTAAATGATGGAACTGAAATACTGGACTACAATAACACAGGTTTGGAAAGAACGTTGGGAGATAGTTTCCAAATGTCCATATGTTGTTTGTCTGTGACTTTGTTAATTACTCTTGGCAAAATCAAGAATAACTATTAAACGAATAGAGGTATTTAGTACATAATTCCCTAATCTAGTAGAATGGGGAAAAATGTATAAGACAACAAGCAAACACAACAGCATAAGCAATTCTCTCTTTTTTTTTTAAGTCATAAATGAGAACAAATAGAAAGACAGGACAATCAGAAAGCAAAATGTAAGATGATAAAAATAAAGCCAAATATTGCTAGTTACAGTAAATGTAAATGAATGTGGTAGACAGAATTCTAGCTGGCCCCCAGGAGTTTCAGTCTGTACCAGCCAAGGTTACATTCTATGCATAATCCCTGGAATTGTGACTTTGGTAAATTTTACTACTGTGATTAGGTTATGTTGTATGGCACAGTTGACTTTTAAAAAAGGAAGATTATCCCAGTGGCACTGATTTAATCACAGGAGTCTTAAGAGTAGAGAGTTTTCGCAGCTNGAGCATTTTTTGTGTGCAGAGTAACAATGTGAGAAGGGCTCAGAAGGGTCAGGAATGTAAGGAAACTGATGTGAGGGATGTGAGGGATGTGAGGAGCAGGTGTGGGACTGTGGCGCTCCATTTATACTGTGTCCAGGAACCTGGAATGTGTGTGTGTGGTGACGGGGAACCATGCATTCTATCTACCCATTTACCTCTCTTACCTATATTCATATTATTTCCTTTATATTCTGGCAACTATGTCAGCGTGTAGTACAGTGACCACTCTAGGTATTTCAAGCAGAGGAATTTAATGTAAAGAATTCTGTGATTC
>NW_007744150.1:2337-2701 GCF_000696425.1 Galeopterus variegatus
AACTTGTAGGTAACTAAAAAATAGTGTGAAAAAATATAAAGTAAAATTGATTGAACATAAAATATTAAAAAATCCCGTAACACACAGAGGTAGATTTTAATACACCTTTGTCAATTATTTTTATGTCAAGGGGAAAAACAAAGGTAGTAATGATTAAAAATAATTTATACAACACAGTTAATAGGGTAAATGGAATAGACATACATAGATTCCTGCAGCCACCAATTCAGAAAACAGTTACTCTTTCAAGGACATATCATAAATATGTCACACGATATGCAGGAAAATAGGCTTCATCAAATTTCTTTCTTTCTTTTTTTTGTGTGACCGGTAAGGGGATCGTAACCCTTGGCTTGGTGTCGCC
>NW_007744150.1:4082-12469 GCF_000696425.1 Galeopterus variegatus
ATGTTGAAAGAGTAGTAAACAATATTCAAATTGTTCTTGGTTATGTTTTTATTTTGCATCTGATTATTGAAATGCTTATTTAAAATACAGCATTATCATGTCCATTCTGTAAAAAATATAAAAATATGGTATTTAGCAATGGCTCTAGATATTTGGAACTTTATAAGGAAAAAGAAGCAATAATTCTTAAAACTTCTCTTTAGTGACTCTAATCCAAAAACATTTTCGTGAGGTCTTACTTAAAAGAAACCAATCACTGAAAACTCTAGAACTAACCCTTGATACTAAAGAAAATAATATAATTATCAAGGTGATGGTCAGTTGTCCCATGTTTATTGGCTTCAATGGTTTCACTTAAGATAGTCCATTTGCCAGCATGATGGGTCGTGTAATAGGACATGCTTGTCTTCTCCTTAAGCCTTTTTGAGTACTTACAACTCTGGTGTAAAATCAGTGCTCTGTGCTGAAGAAATAAGTCTATTATTGGACTGATTATAATTCAAAATAGACTGACATCACTGCAGCGACATTTTCCTAAATCACTGAGTTGATCAGGACTGAATTTTATTATAAAACGGATATCGTGATTTATTTTACATGAGTTTATGGCTGCTACTGAGATTCTATAATTGATTTATAATCTATTTTTTTGTATTCCATAATTGCTTAAACTTATCAAAAAGACATGAGATGTTTCACAGGGGAGGTCTCCCCACCCCCGCCCCTCACCCCATCCCAGCTTTCTCTTTTAATAATATGAATAACTTACCTCTATAGAACTGCCTGTTTTTTCCATAAAAAGCAATATCTCATGTCCATAAAAGTTCCAAGGTCAAATATTCAGACAATCTATAAATACCTTATCTGAAATTATCACAGTATGAGCAAGGCTCAGAAATAAAAATTCAGAACTGCTACTTCCTTAATAAGTAGTCCACAGCTCCGAAGGCTGCACTGGACATCACCAGAGTTCTCCCCAGTGAGCAGTCCTCAACACTGCCTTTTCCACTGCCTTTGGTTCGCTGACTTGCTTTTTCTAAGCAAGTTCATGTGTATTCATTTGCATTTTTTTTCCTTTTTGTCTTTTTTACTGGCTAGTAACGGGATCGCAACCCTCGGTGTCGCGCCCGTACCAGGGACCGGCAATGGGATCGCAACCCTCGGTGTTGCACCCGCACCGTGCTCAGCCAGTGAGCGGGAACCGGTCTCCACATGGGATCCGAACCCTCGGCGGGAGCGCCGCCGCGCTCCCAAGCGGCGCACTCTCCAGTGCACCACCGGGCCGGCCCTTCATTTGCATTTTTAATGAATCATTTGCTTCAGTGCCTGTTTTTTGAGTGGTGCTGTAAGTTTACTATTCAAGTTATAAATTCTGAGTGCCTTCTTAGATACAATAGTAGGACTTTTGAATACTTTTGGCAATGTGAGTTGTTTCTGAATATTATGAAATATTTTTTAGTGTATATTACTGATATTTCATAACTCAACATTTTTCTTTTCTCCGAGAACAGTGTATTAAGTCTTTGCACATCATATCTTTTTACTAGGACCAGAAATAGAACAGAGCCAACTTGATGTATTATTATTTTTTAAGGAAAATAATTAGCTAAAGAGTTCAGGCTGAGCAAAGATTTACATTGTTGTCAGAAAACTCCACAAAAACAAATACAATTCTAGGAAAAGAATAGTGAAGTTACAGTTACAATAACTCATTTCCTAGTGCTTTGATTACAAAATATAATTTTGGTCAGTTACTATCTAAGTTGGTTTTAAGCTGTTATAAGATACATGTGGTTTCTAAATAATAAAAACACAACAATCAAAGCAAAACTAAAACAAAATCCGATAAGTAGAATTTGGGGAATTGCCATCTATTTAAAATCAGGGTAGTGACGAAATGATAGAACTCTCAGGCCATATTTAGTAAAGCTTTGCTTGGAAGCCTCTCTTCTCAGTTGTCTGACAGATGATTCTCATGACTCATACCATGTTTATTCTTATTCTTCCTTTTGTTTATTTTTAGAGGTTGAGTCTACTAAAGTGATTTCTCTGACTCCTTATTGAAGTTCTCACAGAAGAGTAGAGGTGAGAGCAAAACTGGTCAAATTGACCATTGATTAGGTTGTTTTAACAGGCCATTATCAAATGGTCAAGGCTAATTAAACTGGTCATTTAGGTAAGTTGCTGAGTCTGTTAGAATGTTTTATGGTAAAATTATGTGAGTAGCTTTTTACCCTTGATTTTAATGTGATTCAACTTACGTTTATTATTACACACACACAGAGACACACACACAGATATACAAATACAGGCTTGACATCATAAAGATTCTTCTTTTAGGCTTAAAACCATAAGAATATGGCATGTGAAATGGTCAGTGCAGTGGCCAAAGGAGATCACCAAGAAAGATCTGAGTGAATAGAGGAAGGAGCCTCATTTCACTCATTTATTCAAACATTCCAGAATTGGAATGTAGCAGTGAATGAAATAAAATCTCTGCCCTCATGAAGGTTCATTCCTTTCTCTACTTCTGACAGTTCTGGTTTCCACAGCCAAGCCTACAGAGTTCCACTCCTAAAAAGTTGACTCTCTTTTCCAGAAAGTTCTCAGAATTTGTCAGCACTAAACATCAGCCCTCAATCGCTCACCCCACTTTTTGCTACCGTACCCACTTACGAAAATGCCTTTGTCAAGTGTGACATTAAAAATACTTAACAGCAGGTAGAGCAAGGACTAATAAGTCAGTATGGATTCTGGCCATAAAGAACCATTGTGATTCATGGTGACTAGTGGCTTCCTAGGTGCTCCCAGATTTACTTCTCTTCCTTCTATTCAGTGGAATCTGACCAAGTTCCCTCTTCTGTCTTGAACAGTGGTTGAGGTTTCCTGTCAGGTTCCTATCTCATTGTCTCCCATTCCCAGTTCTTGTGGGAGAGATCCTGCACTTATACTCTATCCTCAGATATGGCACTGAGGAGTCTTGGAAATCTATAAACTTTCTTAACTGTCTGCAAAAACCGAGTCTTCCAAATACTGAATGCAACTAACAGTTTGCCTTTTTTCATTCCTATTTTTCTTTACATAGTATGTTCATATTGAAAAGTATTTGAAAACCTAAATGAGAAACTTTGGCCAATAAATCAGTTTGCCTGGGTGGTACTGACATATAGTGTGTATAGGTTAAATTTTAAAATATATTTGCAGTGTGATTGGCCAGACATTTAGGAAAATTCATACTAAAAACCTTATCATTCACCATGAATAGAATGTGTCAGAATACCTTCCTTTTTTTACAGGACACAGTCCCCAAACACAGTGCTAAAAGGAATAGCTTACAAGAAGAAGCAGAAGTTTCTCCAGGAAATCTTGCTTTGATTCAATCCTTAATGTGGTCATTTCCATGAAACCTACAAAAATGTAACATTCAACCATATCAAGTGGAGATGTATATTTTTTAAAACTGATGAAATTAGTCTCTTCAGGCAGGTAGACCTGGGAAAAAATACAGACTCATTCTCTTGTTTATTCGTTTGGCAAGTATTTATTGAATGTCATCCCAAACTTCAAGGAGCTCAGAGTCTTCTAAAAGGGATACAACACAACTAGATAATTTTAGTGCAGCATGGTAAGTGGAACAATTGGATGGATGCTGTATATTATTGGATTCCAAAAGAAAACTCCTAATTGGCTGAGTGTCAAAATGCTTCATAAAAAAGGGGATGTCTGAAAAGCATCTTAAAGATGGGGAAAAAGTTGGGTGTGAAGAAAAAGTGTTTGGGAGAGCATTTTTTGTGTGCAGAGTAACAATGTGAGAAGGGCTCAGAAGGGTCAGGAATGTAAGAAAACTGATGTGAGGGATGTGAGGGATGTGAGGAGCAGGTGTGGGACTGTGGCGCTCCGTTTATACTGTGTCCAGGAACCTGGAATGTGTGTGTGTGGTGACGGGGAACCATGCATTCTATCTACCCATTTACCTTTCTTACCTATATTCATATTATTTCCTTTATATTCTGGCAATTATGTCAGCGTGTGGTACAGTGACCACTCTAGGTATTTCAAGCAGAGGAATTTAATGTAAAGAATTCTGTGATTCCATAGTCCGCTGAAGAGAGGGATTAATTGGAAGTCCTGTCTGTCCCAACCATTGATTGTAGGGCACCCACAGCTGTGAAGCAGAGTTCGGGACACTGTTGCCATTACTGCTACTGATGCAACTGCCTCTCACAGTAACTCGACCCCACCAAGTTGAGTGTTGTTGCCAGCAGCCACACCAGCATGAAGATGACCTCCATCTCACTTCTGCCTTCTGGCACTTGCATGAGGGCATCTCACTGGCAGAACCTCAAATCTTAATGTAAAGGAGTTTGATGGTCTGGCTACTGTGCTTCAGCGAGATACTAGAAAACAGTGACAATGGATGACAGGACAGGCAACCACTAATCATATTTAGTACAATATTCTATTTTGTACCTGTTTAAATATTGTGAAAATGTTAAATATGATTTTTTCCCCCTGATCCCAGTTTCCCCAAAGAAACTACCTTTATTATGTTGTTGACTAGAACGAAAAATCAAGGAAGAGAACAGGGAGTGAAAAGAAGTCTGGAGAGTATACGGCTGCTGGCTGGGCTAGAGAGATATTAAGTATATTTGAAGGACAGAAGAGATGGCAAAGTTCAGAGGGAGGTCTTCATTGTGGCTGATTTTAGATTGTTTCTGTGCCATCCCTCTGTGCTGACTTCCACTTTAACCTTTTTTTTTTTTTTTCTACTCAGCCTCACCAGAGCTCCAATAGCAAATGTAATGGCATTATAGATGTCATAAACCTGAGTGAACATCTAGGCCTGAGGACACAAGTATCACTTAAGCATGTCTAAACACTGGTCTAAACATACACACCCACACTCCACCCACCCACCGGCAGTTACATTTAAGTCTCAAAATTGTCAGGTTAATTTTTTCTCTCAGCAATTTAAAGATGTCCTTCCATTGTCTTCTGGCTTTTCTCTCTTATGTTGAAAAGTAATTCTTTAAGTAGTTACTAGTTCAGAGGTCCTTCTGTCACTGACTACTTTTGACTAGTTTCCTTTGAATTTATATTGCTTTTGATTTACAGAGATTCTTGAATTTACAGGGTAATGTCTTTTCATCAGTTTAGAAAACACTTGCCCAGTATGTTGTTCAGTGTTTCTCTGCCCTGCTCCCTGTTCTTTCTCTCAAGCTCCTTCTGGGCCTCCAGTTACATGCATGTTAAGACCTGTCACCTGTGTCTTATACTTTTGAAGGTATCTTACTATTCCCCCCCCCCCCAGGCTTCATTCTGACTAATTATCATCTTCTACCTTGTCTGTTCTGCTGTTCAACACAGGTTATCAAGTTTTCAATGTCAGGTGTTGTATTTTTCTCTTCTAGAATTTATATTTGACTGGGTTTTTTTTGTTTTTGTAGATTCCAATTTTGTAGTAGAATTTTCTTCTTTATATATCTTCAGACTTATCTTGCTACACAGTTATTTTAAAGTACATGTTTGGGCCGGCCCGGTGGTGCACTGCTACAGTGCGCCGCTTGGGAGCGTGGCGAAGCTCCCGCCGAGGGCTCGGATCCCACATACAGACCGGTTCCCGCTCACTGGCTGAGCGAGGTGCGGGCGCAACACCGAGGGTTGCGATCCCGTTGCTGGTCCCGGTCCGGTACGGGCGCGACACTGAGGGTTGCGATCCGTTGCCGGTCATGAAAAAAGACAAAAAGGAAAAAAATAAAATAAAAAATAAAGTACATGTTTGATAATTCTAAAAATTCTGAATCACAGTTGTTTGTTTTTATTATTACCTCTTAAGTGATTTGGAACAGTATCCTGTAACACTTTGTAATATTTAAGTGAACACCAACCATTGTGATTAAGCCTCAAGGAAAAATGGCATTCAATGATAGTTCCTCTCATTGTGTTTCATTCTTGGACCTTCAAGTGTTGGTTGTTTCAGTTGCTCTCCAATGTCTTAAAAAGTACTTTTTTCAAGTTTAATCCAGTTTTATTATTGTTCCTAGTAGGAGAGTTGATCTCACGCGAGCTACTCTGCCTTAGCTGAAATGAAATTTAACCATTCCATTTTCTAACATTTCATCTGCTATAACTTGTCCAGATTATTTCAGATTGTTTTCCATCTCATCACTTTCAGTCTCTTCCATGAAGCCCCTCATGAAAAAGTTCTGCAGTTTAACATGGGTTTTGAAACAATGGTAAAGAGTGTGTACAGTTCACTATTGAGATAATGTGATCTATAGAGCTACTCACATATTATTTTTAAATTCTGACTAACAAGAAGCATAAAGTCATATTTGAAATTCAGACAATCGAGTTGATCTTACCTTTTGACTTATGTATGGTCTTTTCTCTTTTTTTGGTGGGGGTGCCCTCATTGTGTGTTTTTTTAAAAAAAATTTGATTGCATAACTGTATATCCTTTATCACATGTTTTCTATCAGATTTCTCCTTATACCTGTACTTGGCGAACTGAAGATTTTAAACCTGTTATTCCTTAATTACTCCTCAGTTTTAGATTGGATTGAAAGCTATTACTCCATCCTTATTATTTAAAGTTGACAACAATAAGTCATCTTCAAGATCCTTATTTTTGTGGTCTGTCTTTATATACCACTTCAATTGCTTATATATTGCATTGTTCTACTGTGATCTTCTCATTTAAGATATTCCTGGAAATTTAGCATCCTAAATGGTGAACTTTGTGTTTGTTAATCTTTCTGTTGAGCATAATTTTCAGTAAATCCTGCCTTGGCAGTCAGACTAACTTCTGAAATTTGTAATTTAAAATCCTTCAGATTGGGTATGTTGGCTTTGTTGAAAATAATGTTTTCCTTACTCATATGTGTCAGTGAATGGTATAAAACCCTGTTCTTCAGTCTTTTATAAATATGCATCAAAATTCTATCTTTCCACTTCATATTGGGGACTGTTTACGATCTGGTGCAATTCGGGTGTATTTGTTTGAAGATATAGGTATAGATCAGTGTTTTTCCCTAAGAACCCAGCCCTATGTTCTATCATATTGCTTATGTTCTATCTCATCTACTAAACAGTGAAGGCATGGAAGAATTTAATAGCTTATTAAAATTTAAATCTAATAATTTAATTCAGCTCACCAGTAAAGTACAGCTATGAAAGAAATTAATTCCCAGTTGAAAAACAAGAGTAAGGGATAATGCCATCTATATGTCACCTTTATACAAATCAGGATATCTGCTATATCCTTTTTAAAATTAAGAAGTAATTACCTAAGCTTGAATTACTATTAAGAACTGCATGTATTAGAAATTATCCAGGGCCATTTTATATAAACCAAGGGGGATAATTTCCCAGTTATCTTACCCTATAATGCTATGGTATGCAGTATAGTATTAACGAAAAACTGCAGAATTTATATTAATTATACCATTCTATTTAATCCGTTTTCACACTCTCTTATCTGTAATTCTAAAATCCTGAAAAGTTCTGAAAAATTGAAGTTTTTAAAATGCTCATTCAGAATTAAAACCTGGACTGAACTGATGTACAGATATTTATAGTCTTTATAACACTCAATGTAAATACTCATATGTTTTATCTCAGAAATTCTAAAGTGTCTAAAGTTTCACACCAAACTCTCCTTCCAAAAAATCTTAAAAAGTTTAAATTCTGAAACATATATGGCCCAGAGGTTTAAAACAAGAAACTTGTATCTCTAGTATTTTCCAGTTAATTTTGATAATTATAAATATGTTCAGCTATCTTCTGTGCCAGATTATGAACATTGTCTTACATTTGATCCTAACGTATAGTATGTGATTTATTGAATAGTCAAAAGTAGCATCATTTTATAGAAGCCAATCTGAAACAGACTATCAGATACAGTAATCTGTCTAGTTTTAGCAGTAGAGCTAAATAAATAAAATAGCTACAACAACAACCACAACTAACTTTAAATGAATACTTTGTGTCAGGCACTGTGCATTTAATAATTTATTTTCAGAACTTCCTTCAAATGTAGGTACTAACATTTGCATCATTTTGTAAGTGAGGAATTGAAGTTTAGAAAGATAAGAAACTTGCTTATGGTCACAGAACAAGGGCAGAGCCAGTGCACAAATCAGACTATTGGAATCCACAGTCCATGCCCTTAATACCTCTACTACACTGTTGTAATATATCATCTTTAATTATTCATATAAGATTCTTAATAAATATGAAATATAATTTTACTATCAAATATAATTTGATTATCTAGTCAGTTGTCTACAGGAACAAATACTAATAGCAAATCAGCATTTTTTGGGCATCCAGCATGTATCTGGAATCCTCCTTCCTGCTGTCAGTTGGCCTGAGTTCAAGAAATA
>NW_007744150.1:16642-17271 GCF_000696425.1 Galeopterus variegatus
AAACCACATTGCCCTGCCTCTCACTTAATACTGTCCCGTTTACAAAAGTTGCACTTTTATCGAGGAACATGCATCATTGGTCAAAAATAAAACAGTGTAAATATTTATCATTTCTGAGGGTTTAGCTTAAAAGGGAAGGAAGAGAAGAAATTAAGTCAATGGTAATCTGATTTTTCCACTTACATATCTAATTGTACCTGCTTTCGAATCTAATAAAGCTTTGGTTTTTTTCCATTTTATTCTGCCATCTTGTCTTTGTTTTTTTAATACACATATTGCACACATCATGGCCATTGCACAAAATACAGGATGCTATTCCTAAATTAAGAATGCTTTTTCTAGTTGCTGTTATCCTAAAGCCTGATTGGAGAACAAACAGGAACTAAATAAGAAATAGACAGTCTGATGTGAGTGACCAGTATCTGCCTCATACCGTTCAATTTGTTACACGTGGAGCATATTAGAGAATTGGGTTGTGGCTTATCAAACAACTGTCCTAGCAGTGCTCATTTGTATACTCTCTTCAGTTGGATATTTCCAGCGGCTAATTTCACATGAACTGCATGAAAAAATTTCTGAAAGACATGAGCTCTTTCTCTACTTCTTCCAGGTCTGATGAGGGCAGCATG
>NW_007744151.1:0-438 GCF_000696425.1 Galeopterus variegatus
AAATAGATTCAATCCATAAAAGTCCTCTCCTAGGAACATTATAGTCAAACTGGCAAAACTCAAAGACAAAGAGAGAATCCTAAAAACAGTATGAGAAAAGTGTGAAAGAACCAATAAGGGAGTCCCCCTCAGACTAATAGCAGACGTCTTGACAGAAACTCTGCTGACCTGAAGAGAATGAGATAATAGATTCAAAACACTAAAAGAAAAAATAACCTGCCAGCCAAGAATACTATACTCAGCAGGCTATCCTTCAGACATGAAGGGGAAATAGTGTATTTTCCTGACAAACAAAAACTACAAGAATTCATCACCACACAACCAGCCCTACGAGAAACCATCCAGGGAGTCTTGCATCTGGAATCCAGAAAATGACAATCACTTTCATGAATACATAAGAAAGAACAAAACCCACTGGTAGAACAAAATGCAAATGAG
>NW_007744151.1:2037-2922 GCF_000696425.1 Galeopterus variegatus
GCAGCCCACTGCCGCTGAAGCCACCCACCACTGCTATACAGTCTACCAAAGCCACTGCCACAACCACCACAACCACAAGGTGGCCCTGCTACCACAGCAGCAGCCACAGTAGCCACTGCCACTGTGTAGGCAGACCACTGAGCACTTGACTGAACTGACACAAGGAAGGTCACCAGCAGAGTCCAGGAAGAAGAGTAATAAAATAAGCAACTGCTTTACCATATAACTAGATCTCAAGTAGAGATACTAAGAATAGGGAAAAAAAAGAAAATATGAGTCCACCAAAAGAATACAATAATTCTTAAGAACCAGGCACCACAGAGCAGGAAACCCTTGAAACGACTAAAAAAGAATTGTGAATAAAAATCTTAAGGAAACTCAATGAAATACAAAAACACACAGATGACACAATGAGCTGAGAAAAGTATTCAGGGTATTAAGGAGGAAATCTACTAAGAGATTAATACTTTAATAAAGAATGTAGCAGAAATAATGGAACTGAAGGAGTCATTCAACAAAATAAAAAACAACTGAGAGCTTAAGCAGCAGGCTAGAGCAAGCAGAAGAAAGAATTTCTGATCTTGAAGACAGTGTCTTTGATGTAACTCAAGTAGACAAAAAGAAAAAAGAATTTTAAAAAATGAAGAAAATCTAAAAGAGATAGTAGACAACCTTAGGCACATAAACATCTAAATTGTGGGTATTCCTGAAGAGAAGGTGAAAGGAAAAGGCACTGAGAACATAGTCAATGAACGAATAATGGAAAACTTTCCACGTACAGGGAGAGACATGGGACTTCTGATCCAGGATGCTCAATGATCCCAAAATAGATTCAATCCATAAAAGTCCTCTCCTAGGAACATTATAGTCAAACTGGCAAAACTC